>NC_073303.1:197409004-197550282 GCF_027595985.1 Sorex araneus
AGAGGTGAAGTTTAAAATAAATCCAGGATTGGGGCTGGAACAATAGCACAACGGGTAGGGCTATTGTTTACATGCAGCCGACCCGGGTTCGATCCCCAGCATCCCATATGGTTCCCCAAGCAACGCCAGGAGTAACCCCTGTGTAATGCCAGGTGTGACCCAAAAAGCAAAATAAATAGCACTGTAGCACCGTTGCACTGTTGTTCCGTTGCTCATCGATTTGCTTGAATGGGCAACAGTAACGTCTCCATTGTGAGACTTGTTACTGTTTTTGGCATATTGAATACGCCATGGGTAGCTTGCCAGGCTCTGCCGTGCGGGTGGGATACTCTCAGTAGCTTGCCGGGCTCTCTGAGAGGGACGGAGGAATCGAACCCAGGTCAGCCTCGTGCAAGGCAAACGCCCTACCCACTGTTCTATCACTCCAGCCCTGTATTTTTTTTTTTTTTTAAGCCAAAACCCTGAACTTGCCCTTCGGTACCTGGGTAAACACCATATCTACTTCAGAGCTTGAGCAAAACCCCCAGTAAGTGATGAGCTGCTTTTTGCTCTTTCTCTGTTTTCTCAGCCTTCAGCATCGTTCCGTATGTCTCAGTCCAGTGAAGTGCAGTGCTCGAGCTGAACCACACACGTCCCCCTTCTCAGCCTGTCTGAGGGGCTCTCTGAGTGCTGCGGAATGTGGAGCATCTCAGTGATGCTAATGGTGACCTGTCTCCAGCCCTGAGCCTCCCCGGAGGTGATCCATCTTGTCTGACATAGAAATCCCAGGTCACCAGGAGGGCCCCTTCGGCTTTGTTAGTGGCCGCATTGTCCTTTGCTCTTATTCCCTGCATTCCAGGACTTGCCACGAATGTGGAAAGCAGAAGGCTTCACCCCTTCTTTTCACACTGGCTTGGTCCCTTCCCTGGTGGGGGGAGACAGCCGGGCTGTGTGGGGAGGGGAGGGCGGGTGGGGATTGGGGGTCTGTGTGCGTGGTTTCCTCTCCCTCCCAGCTGGGCCGACTCCTGCCGGTCCTTAGCAGTGACTCCCAGAAGAGTAAAGCGAATCTACTTTCCCACTTGCTGGCCCAGGAGAGCGTCGTCTGGGGCAGGAGAGGAGCCCATCCCTGTGGCTTGCTCAGTCCAGGGAAGCTGCCAGGGACGGCCCAGGTGGACGGGGATTCCCCGTGGCCCGCCCCCCTCCCGCTTCTCAGGACTCCCCTGTAGCTGGTGCGATTTCGACATTTCCAATGGAGAGGTCTTGGTGTGTTGTTTAGAAATACAAGCCCAGGTTTCTTGGTTTTGTTTTGTTTTGTTTTTTAATCTATTTTGATGCTGCTCGAACGTGCTTCGTTCCTACTTTTACTCCCGTTCTGCAAACCCATGTTTAATGGGTTCGCTTGCAGCTGCTGCACTATTTTTGTGGAAGCCGGCTCAGCAGCCTGGCAGGCGGCCGTCCTGCTCTTTCCCGCGCGGTGTCTGGCCTCCTTTCCCCGAGCCTGGGCTGGGGCTCCGAGGCCTTTCTCCACTGCGCCTGCAGGTGACCTCTGCCCTGTGGCTGGCCTGTGCAGAGATTGAGACGCCAATCATGTTCCAGTCACCGTCTGATGGGTCACCAGTTCCTGTGGCTAGACAACGTGCCATTTGAGTTTTATTTACTTGTTTACATGTGCCTGCGGGTGTCTTCCGTCTTTAGCTCTTTCTTAGAAGAAAACTTTTCAGGTTTTCCCTACTCGAACTTCCCTTATTAATCAGTCTGTCTTTAATCTGACAGAGGACAGAACCTTACTCCCCCATTGTTTGACTATTTCATTACTTAATTTTCTTTTTTCCCCTTCCCACCCCCTGTTTGGCAGTTCTCTGTCAAATTAAAATTTATTTTGTCACAAATTCTGTTTGAGAGGGCACTGTAATTCATATGAGTTGAAAAAGGTCAGATTATAATTCGCTTGTCTGAGAAGCTTATAGATCCCTAAGTCTCATAAATAAAATAAAATTTGAGGGTCCGGAGCGATATTACAGTGGGTAGGGTATTTGCCTTGCACTCAACTGACCCAGGTTCAATCCCTGGCATCCCATATGGTCCCTCAGTAACCCCTGAGCATCGCTGGGTAGGGCCCCAAAATTCCACAGAAAAACAATAAAATAAAATTTTACCCAAAATGTTCTTTTCCATGTCATTGATTATTAGTATTCTTCGTTTGATTTTGGGTTTTATGTTTTTTCCAGGAACTATTATTTTTATCCAGATTTTAGTATTTTGAGGTTTTACCTCAACGGCCCTCTTGAAAATAAAAGCTTTGGAACAAATAAACTCTTTCATTTCCTTAATGAAAGACTTACGGCTGTTGTAGGCTAGAATCTGATTAATCAAAAACTTGTGAAACGGTTTAATGTCTTGCTCTTTTTGTTTATTTTTTGCATTTGGTCTCCAGAAAAAAAAAAGTTTCAGAGCTGATGAGATAGTACCAGGGTTAAGGCTGGTAAGATTTGGGTTTGATCACATAAGGTTCCCTGACCACCTCCGTGAGTCACCTGAGCACTGAGGCAGGAGTAAGCACTGATGGCTGGAAATCTCTCACTCCCCAGATTTTATTTATTTATTTATTTATGTTTTGTTATAGCTGTGTTATCAATTAAAAAAATTTCAAATAGGGGTTGGTTGGTTTCTTCTTGTGTCTTTGAAACTTGCCTTTGTCTTTTTTTTTTTTTTGCTCAGTCTTGGTTGTTTGCAGGGGGCTTGATTGCTCCATTGTCATGAAGGTGCAGACTGGGAAAGGAGAGGAAAAGGAAAGCTGGAAACTTATTCTCACCTGGCCCCCTGCCCCCCTCACCTGGCCCCCTGCCTCTCTCACCTGGCTCCAACCCTCTCACTCCTCCCCCACCTCTTTCCTCTGTGGACTGCCAGCAGGAGTGAAGGACACAAATTCCAAGTGCCACCAGGGGACGTGCTGACAGCCTGGCCTGACAGTGACCGCTCACCACTGGCCGTTCCTGACCTGTCCCCTTCTCACCTCTGTCCCCTGCCACCACCCCTCCCCCCATAGCCAACCCTGCTGCTAAAGCCTGTCCCTCTTGAGGGGACATCAGAGGACAGTTGGGACAGTTCCTGCAGCTTCCTGAGGCGCACCACATGACTCCCTTCCTTGAACGTTTGGGTCACACCAGGTACTGCTAGGGGAACCCCCGGGGGTGCAGGGATGGACCCTGGGTCCACCATGGGCAGGGCTATTTGCTCTTCCGCACAGTTTTTAAAATCTTGGCCTGTGAATGGCAGTGCCCAGGATGGGTCACTTGGTGGCCCTGCCCACTGGTATTGATCAGGTCCCCTGTAGGCTAGGCCCTGACAGTTCTTTTGTCCCTTTATCTCTTGGCTTTTCTCTGAATTTCAAAGGACCTTTGTGTACATTGTGCTTTCATGTGTAATCTGCCAGCCACTTGCTGCTTTTTTTGTTGTTGTCTCAGGCAGCCTGGGAGTGGAATTTGGTGTAACCTCCTACTTCAGGGCCTGCAGTATTCCCCTCTCCACTTTTCCAGGCCTTTCTGTTATAGAGAAGGAAGGGACCTGGGAGGGAGGGAGGGAAGGAGGGAGAGGGAGTGAGGGGGAAAGGAAGGAAGTGAGGGAGGAAGAAAGGGAAGGAAGGAAAGAATGAAGGAAAGAAGAAAGGAAGGATACAGATTCATTTTTTCCCCCTGAAGGCTTTCTAATTTAAGGGGGGGGGAATGGGTGGGACTGTGGGTATTGTTTTTCTGAGTCCTTTCCATTTTTATTCTACACTGGGAGATGGGGGGACATGGATAAAATAATACCTAAAACCACATCTTCCCAAATATCAGGATCATGATATGAATAAACGTGTATTACACATTTTTTTAAAAAAAATGGTTGTGTAGGGTTTCCTCTTTCCCCAAGAGAGAGTACAGCACGCAGGGGCATTTGCTTCTCATGCTTCCCACCCAGGTTTGACCCTTGGCATCTCATCTAGTTTCCCCAAACCTTGGCAGGAGTAACCCCTGAGCCCTGCGGGGTATGACCCCCAAACAATAAAACCACCAGAATGTTTCTCGTGGGACTGGAGAAATAGAACAGGGGCCGAGGGACACGTCTGAACACTGTTTACTTCCCAGCACCCCATATTGTCCCCTAGCACTGCCAGGGATGATCCCTGGGACACAGACCCCACCCCCATTGCTGGGTGTAGCTCAGACAGCACCCCATCCTCCCAAATGTCTCTCGGGCATATTTTTCCCCATCCTGGTAGGTTTAGATCTATTCCTTTCCCCACTTCCTGATAATTTGTCCTTTCCTCGCTTCTCAATGTCTCATTAAGGCCAAATTTGTAGAAATGTGACATTTCTGTATTTGACATTTCCTCCCTTTTCTATGAGGCTATTAGCCTAAACTATAATCTTTTAAAAAAAAAGTTTTTTTAGGGGGACAGGCCCATATCAGGCACTGTTGAAGGCTTACTTCTGACCCTACTCAGATTACTCCTAGTACCAGGGATTGAATTTGAATTCGTGGCACGCAAGGGAAGGGCTCTACCCACTGGACCATCTTGCTGGCCCCTAGAAGCAATCTATTGAGCAGCTTTAAAATACGCTTAAACTGTGGGAATATAAGAAGCATAATATGAGACCAATACCCAAGCACAGTAGAAGCAAGGGTCAGGAGGATTGATCCACAGATAAAAGTGGGCCACAAGTGGGGTGGGTGGGAGCAGTTTGGGTAGAGAAGGGACCAGTGTGAGTTGGAAATGATTCACCCTGGACAAGAACCAAATGCTGAAAGGAGGTAAAGGGACAAACATGAGATCCTGTCAGTACCTATGTGCAAACCATGAGCCCCAGAAGGAAAGAGAGAAGGAGAGTGCCTGCCATAGAGGCAGGTTGGGGTGGGGGTTGGGGTGGGGGTCGGGGTTGGGGATGGTGCGGGAAGGGAAACTGGGGGCATTGATGGTGGGAAATGTACACTGGTGAGGGGTGGAACATTCTATGACTGAAACCCAATCATGAACAACTTGGTAACTGTGTCTCACGATGATTCAATTAAAAAAAATTAAAAAGAAAAATGAACTATCTTCTAGCGCCATTTGAAAAACACACTTAAAGGGGCCAGAGTGATAGTACAGTGGGTAGGGCTGTTGCCTCGCACACAACCAGCTGGTGTGGTCCGTGATACCCCATAGGGTTCCCTGAGCACAGCCTGCCCCCAAAAACAAACACAGAAGGGAAAGAAAGTCGTGTGTAAGTGAATTCTAAGTCCGTTTACCTTCGTATCGGAGAAGTCGATTTCAAGTCAGTGGATCTGAATTTGGGAAAGGCCAGGGTGAGCTGGGTTTGAGCTCCAGGCAGGTGGCAGATGGAAGTCAGTTTTCAAGGCTATTTCTTCACCTCTCTGGTCTCTAAGCCAGATTCGCTGCCAGCCCACATGTTACTGTCTCAGCCGACAGCTGCCCAAATGCTTGCAGAGCAGAAGGAACGCTAATCATTCCCAAACCTGTGTTCTGGGTAGGGCTGGAGCAATAGCACAGTGAGTAGGGCATTCGCCTTTTTCACACGGCTGACCCGTGTTCGATTCCTCCACCCCTCTCGGAGAGCCCGGCAAGCTACCGAGAGTATCGCGCCCATGCAGCAGAGCCTGGCAAGCTACCCGTGGCGTATTCGATATGCCAAAAACAGTAACAATAAGTCTCACAATGAGAGACGTTACTGGTGCCCGCTCGAACAAATCAATGAGCAACGGGATGACAGTGTTCTGTGTAAACTTGATTCCTTCGCTGAAAGTGTGTTCTTTTCGGTGGGGAGGGGACCATGCCCAAAGGTGCTCAGGGATCACTCCCGGCAGTGCTCAGGGGACCCTATGGGGTGCTGGGGATTAAGCCCAGGCTGACTGAGATGAGCAGATGCCTTCCCCGCTGTACTGTCGCTCTGGCCCTGAGAGTTTGCTCTAATATGATAATGAGGTGCCTGGGGCCCTCAATCATAACCTGGACTGTTGGGTGTTTGAGTAGAGTCTCCCCCGACACACGCACCAATCATTTATCTAACAGTTAGAAGAATCCCATCCCCGGCTTGTAAGACCTTTCGGAGATGGTGATCGATAATGAAGTGAAAAACCAGTATGTTCTCAGTCTCCTTTTGGACCTTAACTCCCCAGTCTTTGGGGCTGGAGCGATAGCACAGTGGGGAAGGTGTTTGCCTTGCACGAGGACAACCCAGGATCGGTCCCCAGCATCCCATATGGTCCCCTGAACGCTGCCAGGAGTAATTCCTGAGTGCGTGTACTAGGAGTAACCCCTGTGCATTGCCGGGTGTGACCCAAAAAGAAAAAAAAAGAAAAGTCCCCAATCCTAAACTCTCTCTGTGTAGATTCGGTAGCAGTTCATAAGTACATCAGTTGCATATGGGGAAGAGTTGCTTTTTTTGTGAATTAATATAGATTTGAATCACCTTAAAATTTTTTTGCCCCCTTTTAATTAAAAAAAATGAAACTGTTTTGAAACCATCAACAACAACAAATTTTTTTTTTTGTGGGGGGGCGGGGCACGTTCAGTAGACCATATGGGATACCAGGGATCGAACCCGGGTCAGCTGCGTGCAAGGCGAGGGAGTGCTTTACCCGTTCTCATCATCAGTGAGTGGGCTGGCCCCAGTCATCCATGAGTTTGAAAGGAGAGTAGGCACATTTATTTGAAAGCCTGTTTCAGACTCTTTACTTTTGGCGTTTGAGCCACTCTGGCGCTGTGGGTGTGCTTTCTGCTCAGGGTGTGGACCAAGCTGTGACAGAGATTGAACCCAAGCCCCCTGAGGGTGCAGTCTATGGCACCGGGGAAACCTTAGCAGTGTTGTCCGCACGCAAGGCCAGTGCTTAACCCTTGCACCTGCTCCCTCTCCCTTAACTGTAACTTAGCTTTCCTTGACGCGGTTTGGCTTTGAGTTGGAAAATCATGGCATGTACGCGGTTAAACCCAACTATACTAAGGGTTACTCCTGGCTCTGCACTCAGGAATTACTCCTGGCAGCTCTTGGGGGACTGTATGGGATGCCGGGGATTGAACCTGGGTCAGCTGCATGCAAGGCAAATGCCCTCCCCGCTGTGCTATCACTCAGGCTCACTTTGTTGATGTTTTAAATTTTTAGTTATTTTTCCTTTTTTTTTTTTTGCTTTTATACTTTTATTTATTTTTAAATTTTTTTTTAATTGAATCGCAGTAAGATACACAGTTACAAAGTTACTCTTCCCCCCTCCCCCTCTCTTGCTCCTTTTACCTGCAGGTGAGCCTCCCTCCCCTAACCTTGCTGTGAAACCGATTGGATGGTAAAAATTTTCTGCCTGGGGCTTCTGACTTACGCTTGTCCCTGTGATCTGGGCTTACTCCTGTCTCTGGCAGTGCTCACCACATGTGGTTCTAGGGATTTAAAATGTGTTCAGCCATGTATTATCTCTCCAACCTATATTCCTTCTTTCTTTGTAAAATAAATAAAAGGTGCTTTTTTAAAAGATTTTTTTTTAAAAAAAAAAACCACATGTGACTCTTTAGTTCCATTTGCTGACTGCTGACACTGGAGGAAGCTTTCCTTTTTGTGAGTATAAGTAAAGGTTCCCTGGACTCAGATGGCAAAAGCCAAGCTTAAGGCCACCTTCAGTTTCCTCCCTTTGCTCTGAAGGGAGGGGAATAAAAGCACAGGTTTGTTTCTTCCTCCTTTTGTTTGCCAGTGTGGAGCTGCACCCCCTCACTCCGGCCACCCCCCCACTCCAACTCCCCACCCCTCTCCACCTCTGTTGGTTTACCAGGCCACCTGCTTTGGCCTGGTATATTTTTATATGTGTATTTCTCTCTCTCGCAGTGCCAGGGATTGAACCCAGGTTACATGCATGCTGGGCTTGTGCTTTTCCAAGGGACCACATCCCCAGTCCTGCCTCCCACTTTCCGTTTATTTTTTTGTTATTTTGGGGCCACCCCTGGTGGACTGTGGAGATGCACCGTGTAATGCTGGGGCTCTAGTATGCAGAGTATGTGCCCCAGCCCTTTGGGCTCCTCCCTAGGCCTCCCCTTTTGTTTTGGAGACACGCCCTTCGCTCAGGGGAGCACTGAGTGGTCGGTCGAATGGGCTTTCAGCAAAGCTCTGCCCTTGGAGAATTTCTCTGATGACGTTTTATTGGGACTGGAGCAATAGCACAGCGGGTAGGGTGTTTGCCTTGCACGCGGCCGACCCCAGGTTTGATTCCTCCATCCCTCTCGGAGAGCCCAGCAAGCTATCGTGGCATATTGGATATGCCAAAAACAGTAACAACAAGTCTTACAATGGAGACGTTACTGGTGCCTGCTCAAGCAAATAGATGAATAATGGGACGACAGTGCTACATTTTTTTTTCCTTTTTGCTTTTTGGGTCACACCCAGCGATGCTCAGGGGTTACTGCTGGCTCTGCACTCAGGAATTACTCCTGGCGGCACTGGGGGACCATATGGAATTACTCCAGGTGGCTCTGGGGGGCCATATGGGATGCTGGGGATCGAACCTAGGGCACGTGCAAGGCAAACGCCCTACCTGCTGTACTATAGTGTATTCTAGCTTCGGACCAACAACATTAAATTCTTAATCCTGAAAGTATGGGGATTTCCCCAGACCCAGAAAACACCTTGAGTCTTAGATTTAGTGACTTGTATGAGCTATTTTGGTTTCCATATTGTACGGTGGGATGGTAACATTCAACCCAGGGGTGTCAATAGGGTTAAATTTGCTATGGTGGCCATTTAGTTCATGTTTAGTTAATTGTTCTTTGTTGTTGACATGTCTCTCTACACATTTTTTTTGTTTTGGGGGGGTGTCACACCCAGTGGTGCTCAGGAGCTGTCCTGAAATTCAGTGCCGTGGGACCTGGGCGTTGCTGGGGGCTAAACTCAAGCCTCCTATGTGCAAAGCCAGCGCCCTAGAGCTGAAGAGGTTGAACAGTGAGGAAGGCATTTGTCTCTGCAGGTGGCTAACCCTGGCTTAGATTTCTGGTACCACATAGGGTTCCCTGAGCACCCCCAGGAATGACCTCGGAGCACAGGGGCAAGAGTAAGCCCTGAGCACAGTGACCCAAAAGCCAGCAAAAAAGAAGGGCAAAAACCATATACCCTGGCCCATTGAGCTATCTCCCTGGCTCATGATTTTCTTCTTATTTTATTTTGGGGCACACCCACTGATGCTCAGGGCACACCCCTGACTGTATAAGCAGGAATTATTCCTGGTGGTACTCAGAGGACCCTATGGGATGCCGTTGATTGAACCCTGATCGGTCATGTGCAAGGCAAGTGCCCTACTATCTTCACTACCCTCCCTTTGTACTATCTCTCCAACTCCTATAGATGGCTTTTATTCCCTATAACTAATTCCTCTGTCCCCAGTTTTATTAAGGTATGACTGAGGAATATTTAGGAGAGACAGTGTGATAATTTAATTGATAAACACATTGCGCAGTTAGTAACTTGTTTTCTGTGTGTATGTGTGTGTGTGTGTGTGTGAGTGTGTGTGTGTGTGTGTGTGTGTGTGTGTGTGTGTGTGGTTTGAAGATGTGAGATGTGTCATCCTCTCAAATTCCGAGTACACAGTGGATCGTTACTAACTATAGTCTCCACACAGCACATCAGATCCCCTGAGTTAATTCATCTGACAGCGGAGAGTTGGATCCTTTGGCTGGCTTCTCGTTCTCTCAGCCTCCAGTGCCGGGCAAGCGCTGTTCCACTTTCTGGTTCTGCGAGTTAGATGTTTCGGAGTCCACATAGAGCTGAGATCTTAGAGTATTTGTTTTTGTGTGTGTCTGACATATCTCACTTAACAGGATGCCTGTAGGCTCATTCATACCAAACTGGCACAAGTTTCATCTTTTTAATTATTTTTTAAAAATCTATTTATTTTGATTTTAGGGCCACACACACCCAGCGATGCTCAGGGGTTGCTCTTGGCCCCGTGCTCAGAAATTAACTCCTGACAGTACTCGGGGGACCATATGGGATGCCAGGATTGAACCCAGGTCAGCCACATGCAAGGCAAAGGCCCTACCCACTGTAATATTGTACCAGCCCCTTCGTTTTGATTTTAATAATAAAAAGCAAAACATCTGAATGAAGCGTGGCAGTAGAATTAATCCTGCTACATTTGTTCTGACCACTTGTCCACAGGCATATAGATTATTTCTGCTAACTATAGCATTGTGGCTATTGTGAATAATACAGTAGAGACCTTAGAACTCATCTGCCTCTCTGAGTTCTGCTTCTGTGCATGTGTCCGGAAACAGGGTTGCTGGATTACCTGAGAGTTCTGTTTCCATGTTTTAGGGACCTCAGATACTGTTTTCCTTAGTGGAAGTGTCTTTCCTTCCCGCCCACGGTGACTGGGCTCCTTCTTCCCCACACCCACCCCAGTGCCTGACATCTCTTCTCTCATCACAACTCTCCTGACACTTGCAGGTGAGCGCTCATGGGAGCTCGGGTCTGAATTTCCCTGCAGATCCCCGGTGTTGAACTCTGGGTCATGTATCCCTTAGACGTTTGCATTTTTTTTTTTTTTTTTAAAGATACTCAGCCCCATTGCCAGTTTTCTAACTAGGTTATCCCTATTGTTATTTTCTTTGGGGGGGGGTGGGGGCACATCTGGTGATGCTCAGGGCCTACTCCCAGCTCTGTGCTCGGGGATTTCTCCTTGTTGTACCCTGGGACCTTGCAATGCCAGGATAGAAGAACCTGGGTCTCCAGCATGCAAAGCATGTGCTCCAGCCCCTGGGGGCTAAGTCTCTCTCTCTCTCTCTCTCTCTCTCTCTCTCTCTCTCTCTCTCTCTCTCTCTCTCTCTCTCTCTCTCTCTCCCCACACACACACTTCACCATCTCCCTCCCTCCCTCCCTCCCTCCCTCCCTCCTTCTCTCTCCTACCCTCTCTCTGTGTCTCCCTCTCTCTTACTCTCTTACTCTTTTTCACTCTTCCCTCCTCCCTCTCCATCTTCCTCCCTCCATCTGTCCCTTTCTCTCTCCCTCTCTTCCCTCTCCCCCCTTCTTTCTTTCTGGTCTCCTCCTCGTTTATTTTGCTGCTGGCTTGTATGAGTTCATTGTGAACTCCTGAATAGCAGGGGGATGCCAGTAAGTCTTCAAGTGAAGGCAGTGCCTTGGTTTTGCCATAATGTAAACCATTATCTCTGACTCTGAGATTCAAGATGACATTTAAAGGAGATAAGAGGCAAGCCCTTTTAAGGACTTAGGAACAAGCTTTGAAAGACATTCTTGAGAATTGAACCGGGAGATAAAAATCATGGACCCAGCCTGCTTGACCAATATAACTTGTTTTTGCCATGGGAAGAACATTTTCCCACTTAAGTAAGCTCAGAGAGGAATTGATACCATGATTATAAGGAAAGAAAAGTGAGAACATTAGCTATGTTAATGTTCAGTTTATGTTCAGAAAGCTAAGCCACTTTAGCTCACCAGCATTCTTGGGTCTCCAAAGTTGGCCAAGTCTTAAAAAAAAAAAAAATAAGCTGTCATTTAAATAGAAAGGCTTTAGTACCATTTTTGGTCAAATAGCCTTACGTTAGAGGTGGAGGGACTGATGTTTTTGTCTTCTACATCATTCTGTATTTGTGCATTATATCTGCTTTAGTTTTTAGCTGTGGTGTGAGTGCAGACTCAGCCTCTTATCTGCAGAGCCTTTAGGATTTCCCTCCGACTCTCGACGATGTTTTCTTTTTCTTTTTTTTTCTTTCTCTTTGGGTCACACCCAGTGTTGCACAGGGGTTACTTCTGGCTCATGCACTCAGGAATTACTCCTGGCGGTGCTCGGGGGAACCATATGGGATGCTGGGAATCGAACCCGGGTCAGCCCTATGCAAGGCAAATGCCCTACCCGCTGTGCTATCGCTCCAGCCCTCTCACTGCTGTTTTCTCACATGAATCCTATGTGGAGCCTGAGGGTTCTTCCCCAGACTTCTAATACATTCAAATTGGTTCGCTTTTATTTTTTTTAATGGGCCACGCCTGGAAGTGCTCAGGGCTTACTCCTGGCTCTGTGCTCAGGGCTTACTCATGGTGGTGCTTAGCGGGTCATACGAGGTGCTGGGGATTGAACACAGGTTGGCCATATGCAAGGCCAAGGCCCTACTGTTACTATCTCTGGCCTAATAGCAAGCTTTTGGAAGTTTTGTTTGTTTGTTTGTTTTTCTTTTTGGGTCATACCTATCAATGCACAGGGGTTACTCCTGGCTCTGCACTCAGGAATCACTCCTGGCGGTGCTCAGGGGACCATATGGGATGCTGGGAGTAGGACCCGGGTCGGCCGCGTGCAAGGCAAACACCCTACCCGCTGTGCTATCACTTCAGCCCCACTTTTGGAAATTTCCAGCTGTGACAGGGATGGAGAGCCACCCGGTGAGCTGAGCAGAGGCTTTGCATGTAGAGGCCTGGGTGTTTATCCCTGGCACCACATGGTCCCCTGAGCACTGATTTAGGAGTAGTCTCAAATTCCCCCTCCCGTCCCCCCAGTAACAGTCATAAAGCAAAACTGATATTTGGGGTGGGGGGTGGGGAGAAATCCCACAGATTGGAATATGAAACTGAGTTTTGAAGGACTGTCATAAGTATTTCTAAAATTTTTACATTGGGTGATTTAATGCTCATTCTAATTTACGTGTGTTGACCCTTTTGTTAAATTACGCAGAAGGAAATATATTTGGTTTGGCTTCATTTTTAGTAAGGGGAGAGAACTGGCTTGGTTGTACCTGAGTAGCTCACAAACGAAAATATATGGTTGGGACATTGGGCTTGTGTCGGGTCCTGAGAAGTCGTCGGTCCTCAGGGTCTGTGGAAGGGGAACCCTGGCTGTGGGTGTTGGCTGTCTCTACTCACATTCAGCTTGGACTCACCCAAAGCAGAGTGGTCCTCAGCCTTCCTTCTCTCCGACTTGCGTCTTCTTCCTCTAACGGGGGACGGGAACATTAAACCTGTCCCACGGGGCAGTGATGACAGAGGAAAGACATATCATCCTTGAGCACTGTGCGGGCCAAGCACCAAGTGTTCATTTTTACACACGTGGTCTAGTATGATCGAGACAGACCTGCGTGCAGTGACGGGGGTATCATGGGTTGTCCTGGACTAATGGGTCATTTACCAGACTGAAACCAGTTCTTTTTTTGTCCCAGTCCCCAAACCTAGCTCTACAAGTGGCAGAAAATGAATGGGCTGACGGATGGCCACTTGAATTGAAATTTTTATTTCTAGAACTAGACCCTTGCTCTGGCGTGGGTGTTTTAGAATTTATTTTTTAATTTAATGTTTGTTTTGTTTTTGTTTTTGTTTTTGTTTGGGGGCTTTACCCAGTCCTGCTCAGGGGTTACTCCTGGCTCTGCACTTAGGAATTACTCCTGGTGGTGCTCTCAGGACCACATATGATAAGCCGGGGATCGAGCCCGAGTCAGCTGCGTGCAAGACCATCGCCCTCCCCACTATACTATCTCTCCTGGTTGTTGGTGTTTTGGTGGTTCAGAAACATGTCAGTCTGTTGGAGGAGTGGTGTTTTCATAATCTTCAGTGTTCCTTTTCCATTGCAGGCGACGATTAGCAAGGTAAAAGTGACAGAACCATGGCTCAGTTCCCAGCACCTTTTGGAGGTAAGATTGCAGAGACTTTCCTCTTTTTTTAGAGTATTGTATAACGATTCTTTGAATTACGGTACGACACATTTCAGTGATAAACAAAAGGAGAATGCAGAAGATAACCAGCCTTTCCTTGGTATGCCCAGCTGATCAATTACCAGTTCATGGCCAATGATTATGTGAATTGAGTATTCTTCTGCAGCAACTATTTTTGGGGGGGGGGCCACACCAGTGATGCTCAGGGATGACTCCTGACTCTGAGCTCAGGAGTCACTCCTGGCGGTGTTCAGGGGATCATGTGGGATGCCGGAGATCGAACCCGGGTTGGCTGCCTGTAAGGCAAGCACCCTACCTGCTGTACTATCTCCCCCACCCCATATCACATCATTTTATCCACAGATATTTTACAATGTGTCTAAAAGGAGAATACTTGTAAAGGCATCACTGTGAACCGTGATCACACCTAAAAAAATTTATAGTAATTCTTAATGTGCTTCATTCTCAAGTCACTGATAAAATTGCCCCAAGAACCTTTAGACCCTTTTTGGGGTGTGGTTTGTCCAAATCAGGATCCCGCTGCTTTTAGTACTTATGCCTCCTCATTACCGACCTCTCTTTATCCTGTTTTTGCTGTTGATTGCTGTTGACAGTAGACAAATGACTGTTGTTGTTTATTCTTTGCTTCTTCTGAGTGAAGCATGGCATTGTTCTGCTTGAGTTTTATCTGTCTCAAACATTGAGAGCTGCATGGTCTGTCTTTCCTAGGTCATTTTCTCTCTCTTTTTTTTAATTTAATTTAATTTTTTTAATTGAATCACCATGTGGAAAATAACAATGCTTTCATGCTTAAGTCTCAGTTATATAATGCTGAAACAACCATCCCTTCACCAGTGCACATATTCCACCACCAAAAAAACCCCAGTATACCTCCCATCTCCCCCCTCTCCTTCCCTCCCCCCCAACTGATAAATTTCACTTTACTTTGGTTACATTCAACATTTCGACAAAAAACTCACTATTACTGTTAGGAGTTCCCCACTAGAATCAGACCTGCTGTGAAGAGATATGAGGTCGCGCGGCCACAATAGCGGTCACGCAGTTTTGGATTTCTGTATTTTAGCAACTAAGTCCAGGGAAATTTCTTCTGGAAATAGAATCATTGCAAGCTTGTATCTCTCATTAGTGGTCCTCATAATATGGCAGTCGCCATGCCCATCCCCCTCCCGGCAAGGAAAAGGCGAGAGAGAAAAACCTTTCCCCTCTTGGGCAGGCATGGGGCCTCGGCTTAGTTCTCAGTCTGGAGACATTTTGCAAGGAGCTGCCGGTATCAAAAGTAGTTTAGCTGGCCTCTGGAATCATGCTCGTGCAGCTGCAGAGAGGCTGCACACGTGCAGCCCCCGGGATCACATCTTGGTGGAGAGTGGGGTCATTTTCTCTTAATACCGTTTTTTTTCCTTTTTTTTCTTTTTTGGGGTCTCACCCAGCGATGCTTAGGGGTATTCGTGGCTCTGCACTCAGGAATTACTCCTGGCGGTGCTCGGTGGGGCCATATGGGATGCTGGGGATGGAACCCAGGTCGGCCGTGTGCAAGGCAAACACCCTACCTGCTGTGCTATTGCTCTGACCCCTCCCTTAATACTTTCAGGAGTGCATTAAATATTGTTTGTGCTTCCTGGCCAAGTTATTGTCTTTATTTGTTATCTTCCCTGCTAACATTCACTCTTGATAGTTATCTGATTCTGTCCTTGCCCCCTGGCCTGGATCGATAGCATAGCGGTAGGGCGTTTGCCTTTCACACAGCCGACCTGTGTTCGATTCCTCCGCCCCTCTCGGAGAGCCCAGCAAGCTACTGAGAGTACCACGCCCGCACGGCAGAGCCTGGCAAGCTACCTGTGGTGTATTCGATATGCCAAAACCCAGTAACAATAAGTCTCACAATGAGAGACGTTACTGGTGCCCGCTTGAACAAATCGATGAGCAACGGGATGACAGTGACAGTGACAGTCCTTGCCCCGAGAATCAGGGTACACAGAGCCCCATCCCTCAGCTTACAGCTCTGAGGGTCCCCATGGGGATTTGGTGAAGTTTGCGAAGGTTTCCCCATAGCTTCAAGAGGGTATATGAATCCTTCATAGAGGTTGCAGGCGTATCAGGCCTGTGGGATCTGTGTCCCCTCTGGGGACCTGGGGCGCATTGTGCAGAGTCCCCTGGTGGAGGAGTCCCACCTCACCGGTCATGGCTGTGCCAGCCCCGTAGACAGGGCAGGTGAGGTGTTTAGACGTTTTGATTTGGTGCTGGACACTTTTCACGATCTGTGTGAAGCATCTATGTTGCCTGTGGAATAACCAAATTTTGCAAAGTTTCTGTCATCTAACCCTGGGCAAATGTGTGTATGAGGGGTGGGGGTGGGGGTACTACTAAAGGGAGGAGAGCCTTCAGAATCCAGACATCAGGTCAGCCTCAGCAGCAGAAATGGGGAACCCGAGTCCTATCACCTTTGGGTTCCCGTGTTTGGGGTGGGGGGAGCAGTAGCACAGCTCGTTAGAGCACTCACTGGCCCGTTCTCGGTGTGCGCTTACCACTACACTCAAGTATTTGAGTTCTAAGGACATTTTTGAATCAACATGGTCAGTGGAAGAATGTAAAAATGTGTCTGTTTGAGGGGTGTGATGTTACCACCCCACTGCCTGCTGCCAAGATGCCCAATACAGTAACGCCATGTGACTTGGACCAGGCAGTGCTCGGGGCCACCAGGGACATTCCCAGTGGTATTGGGTAGGGGGGCGGGGGGAAGGTCGCTTAGGGTACAGATATCAGACTCAGCCTTAGGCATTCAAGGGCATGTGCTCCAGCCTTATGAGCTATCTCAGTTGCCCACGTACCCTAAACTGTTTTTATTTTATTACAATAAAATAATGGGATTATATTTTTTTGGGGATTTGGGTTTGTCTTTGGTTTGGGGGCCACACCCAGTCTTGCTCAAGCGTTGCTCCTGGTTCTCCACTTGGGGCTTATTCCTGGCAGGGGTCAGGGGACCATATATTGGTGTCAGGATGGAACCAGGCCAGCTGCATGCAAGGCAAGTGCCCTACCCACTGTCCTGTTGCTCCAGCCCCTCCTATAGATTTTTTATACAAAGAATTTATACCATTTTTGTTTGTTTCATTTTGTCTTGAGGCCACACCCAGCAGTACCTAGGGGTTACTCCTAGCTCTGTGCTCAGAAATTACTCCTGGTGGTGCTTGGGTGGGGCATACGGGATGCGGGGGATTGAACCTGTGTTGGCTGTGTGTAAGGCAAGCACTCTACCTGCTATACTATTGCTCCAGCCCCCAGTTTCTTTTTCTTTTGTCTTACTCTTAATTTTCCAACTTCAGATAACATTGGCAACATCCTAAAATATGACGGAAAACAGCGCGTGTCAGTGCTTTTTATTTTTCCCTCCCTGAATAATTATTTCTTTCCTTGGCTTGTAGGCAGCCTGGACATCTGGGCCATCACCGTAGAGGAGAGAGCGAAGCACGATCAGCAGTTCCACAGTTTAAAGCCAATATCTGGATTTATTACTGGTAATTGGCATCCGTATTTTCCATTTTCCTTCTCAGTGGTGTGTATATTCTTGGAACATGTATCACGCAGAGCTAAGGTGGGCATATAGGATCACCAACTGTTTTCTTTCCCTATTTTGGCTTAGTCTATTTTTTTTTATAATTGGCTTTCCCATAGAGGCATTCAGACCTAGTTTGCAATCCTTTCTGGATGCCAGGCCACTAAGTTTCTGGTATCCACGAATGGGAGCCGGCCAGGACCATGTTTGTTAATGGAGACGAGGCAGCAGTGCCTAAGTTTGATCTTGACCCGGCTTGGGACGCCTGTACAAATGAATGTCTTTTAAAGATAGGGTGGGGGTGGGGAGGAAGAATTGTCTTGTTGTTAGAGCTGGTTTTTGTTCTTGGACTTCTCTGTTATCTTTCCTGTTAGATTACATTTCAGGAAGTTGCTTCAGGGAAAGAGGGTCCAGATATCCTGGGAACTTGTTTTTGTGTGTGTTCCCCTCCCAGCCTTCCATATTGTTGTTATGATTCCGGGTTGGAGTGGGCCCCCTGACTCCCGAACAGTCCACATGGCGCCCGGGGGCCGCTTCCTGTGACGGGTTGGTCAACTGGTTCCATTCTTCCAGGCTCAGACCTCAAAAGGTGACACTGCTCAGGCACAGCAGTGCCTGGGGCCGGATGGTGAGCGGGAGTAAACTTGGGGCCCCACACGCACAAGGCCTGGACCCCTGACCCCTGAGCCAGCTCCTTGAACCCTCATAGTTCTCTTTTAGTTTTGTCATTCCCAGTCATCCACGCGGTCCTTTGCATCATGACCCCGTATTCTCCGTGCGCACATTAGAAGTGCCGAAAGTTCTCAGTGTAGATTTTGAGAACAGAAGAGAATAGATTACGCTTATCCCGTGGAAGTCAGCATGGACCGTCAGTTTCCTGAAGACTCCTGTAGAGGTGTAGACGGGTAGAAGGAATCAATCCCTGAGGAGAATAGGCCTCTTCGGAGATTTTATTTATTTATTTATTTTTATTTATTTATTTTGGGGCACACCTAGCATGCTCAGGAGTTATTCCTGCACTCAGGAATTATTCCTGATGGGTTTGGGGGATCCTGTGGGATACTGGGGATTGGCCCCAGGTTGGCCACATGTAAGGCAAGTGCCCTACCCCCTCACATCTACTGGACTATCTCTCTAGTCACACCTTTTGAATTTGTTTATTTTGGGGACACACACAGCGGTGCTTGGGGGACCTGGTAGAATAATAGCCTTGTGCATGCAGACCATGTTCTCCGGCCCGCTGAGCCTTCTGTCTGGCCACTGGGATTATATATATATCTTGAACACTGAAACACACAGACATATATACATATGTATATATGTCTGTGTGTTTCAGTCTTCGATTCATTTTGCTGTTTCTAGTCTTAAGCCTTTAGCATTTGCCAGGTACTTAATTCAGTGCTTGTGGGGTTTGCTTTACTTTTGTCATGTTGTCCTAAAGGAATTTCTATCAGCTGTTGTTTTCATGTGAAACTTTTCCCATTACATTTACAGGTGATCAAGCTAGAAACTTTTTTTTTCAATCTGGGTTACCTCAGCCTGTTTTAGCACAGATATGGTAAGTTGGAACTTCCCATAAGCCCAAGATAAAATATTCTGGTAACAAAATTTTGCAAGAATGGATAGGAACAGATAAATCTATAACCTGAAACATTGTTACTTCTTTCCCTATTAATACTTCTGAAAGTGTCTTAAAAAAAATGTGCCAGGGTATCACGAATCGCAGTAATGTTGATAGTAATGTTTTGGCATACCACTGTTGCCTCCCACCCACCACTGGAATGAAAAAAAAAAAGACAAAATCGGTGACAACATGTTCAAACGCCGAGTTTCCAGTTGAGAAAGCTGCATTGTGACATCCCCTTAGCCATTTCCCTTAGTGTCAGTGACATCGACCACACTCATCTTGTTTCATATTGTAAATGGTTCTTAGCTTTCATTGGCTCAAAAGGTAAAGACAGTACTCAGGGTCACTTGTGAAATAGTCATTGTGATTATCAATAATCAGTGTGAACACAGCCTACTTATTACATGCCAGGCTGGTTTGAGTCCATAATAATGGTTGTTGAATTCCCTTGTAACTCACAAGAAGCATTGGGTGTGTTTTGTTAGTTTGGTAGGGGTGCTCCCAGCAGTGCTCAGGGACTACTCCTGAGTCTGTGCTCCAGGGTCATTCTTGGCAGAGTTCGGGGGACCAAGCATAGTGCGGAAGGTCTAACTGCAGTTGGCAGATGGCCTTAGCCACTGTACTACCTCTTGGGCCCCACAGTTCAGTGTTTGGAGAGGGGGGAGGGAAAGGGAGAGGGAGGCTAAAATAGGCACATGTAGTGTGGGTCTGTAGGTTCAGGAGTTTGGGTAGCTGTGCTGAATTCCCTTGCTCTGAAGCCACATTTCCTTGGAAAACTGTGACTCTTCCAGCCCCAAATCTGTCAGTATTGTGGAGGCAAGATCAGTGGTCGGAACCCTGAGTTTGGTTTCAGCTCTCCTGCTTTCTGTTTGTATTTTGAAACCTAGGTATAACCTCTCTGAACTGTTGTATGCAGCCAACCCAGGTTCAATCCCTGACATTCCATATGGTCCCCGAGCTCACCAGGAATAATCCCTGAGTTCAGAGCAAGGAGTAAGCCCTTGAGCACAGCTGAGTGTAGCCTCCAAACAAAAACTAAATAAAGGAAACAAATCACTGTATCACTATCATCCCGTTGCTCATCACTTTGCTCATGTAGGCACCAGTAACATCTCTCTTGTGAGATTTGTTGTTACTGTGTTTGGCATGGGCTGGAGCGATAGCACAGCTGTATGATGTTTGCCTTGCACGTGGCCAACCCGGGTTCGATTCCTCCGCCCCTCTCGGAGAGCCTGGTAAGCTATCAAGAGTATCTTGCCTGCACGGCAGAGCCTGGCAAGCTACCTGTGGTGTATTTAATATGCCAAAAACAGTAACAACAAGTCTCAAAAAAAAAAAAATGGAGACGTTACTGGTACCCGCTCGAGCAAATCGATGAGCAATGGATGACGGTGACACTGATAGTGTTTGGCATATTGAATACCATGGGTAGCTTGCCAGGCTCTGCTGTGTGGGTGAGATACTCCCGGTAGCTTGCTGGGCTCTCCGAGAGAGGGGCGGAAGAATCGAACCCGGATCAGCTGCATGCAAGGTGAACGCCCTACCCGCTGTGCTATCGCTCCAGCTCAAGGAAACAAATCTACCCCAAAAGAGTCTGATTAGAAGTGCCAGCAGGGCCAGAGAGATGGGGCAGCAGGGAAGGCTCTTGCTTTGCATGTGACTGACCTGGGTTTAATCCCCAGCACCCATATGGTCCCCCAGATTCTGGCAGGAGTGATCTCTGAGTGCAGTGAGGTATGGCCCCAAACCAAAATTTAAAAAGAAAAGTAAGAAAAAAAGAAGAGTACCATCAGGATGAAAGTCATTTGCTGTGTTCCTAAACCACCACGCATTCTTGGGAAGTGCAGATCTGCATAGTCGAGTGTGTATTATATTTGTGTGTGTTGTATATTGAGGCCAAGGTTGGCAGGTTCCTGTGCTGGTTCTGGGGTCTGCTTTCCTTCCTTTCTGCTGTGTTTTTCCCCTCCGCCTCTCGGCTGTTGGACGGTCTCCTCCAGAGAGTCGCCTCCGCTGGTCCACTCCTTGTCCCGACTTCCGATTGCGTGTGCATGTGGGGAGTGCAGGGGTGCCTCGCCCCTGTGCTAAGTCTCTGCACCAGCGCTCTGAGCCCCCCAGTGTGTTTTTGCCAGTGAAAGTGTCCTTGAAGAAGACAGATTGAGTGGGAGGGATAGTGCAGTGGGCAGGGCATTTGCTCTGCAGAGGGTGACCTGGCTTCGGTCCGGGTCCACATCGGGTCCCCTGAGCACACCGGGTCCCCTGGGTGTGGACAAACCACAAAACATACAAACCATATTGACCTGTTGAAATGAAAAGAAATTCTGCTCGCTCGCTTGCTTGCTTGCTTGCTTTCTCTCTCTGTCTCTGACTCTCCCTTTTTTTCTTTTTCTTCCTTCCTCTCTTCCTCTATCTTTCTTTTTTTTTCCTGGCATTTTGTGAAATAAATTGGCCCGTGAATGTTTTACTTTGATCAAGACTTGCTCTGAGGGGAAGAAGGAAACATACTGCCCTGTCTCTTTTCTCTTTTCCCCCAAAGCAATGTCCTTGGTAGCCTGCGACATGCACAAAAGGAGTTTGGGGAGGAGAGAGACGGTCTCTGGCAGACGCTGAGACACCCCGGCCCTCAGTTCTTTGTATCCCCAGGCAGTCCCTGGCCTTTTCAAACTGCGGTTTTAAAATTTATAAATAATAACAGCTGGCTTGATGAAATCCTCTTCCTTCCCTCTCAGACTGATCTGTGTGGTTTCCGGAGGGTGGGGCCCAGCATGGAGGCCCACACCCCTTTGCTGGAAAGAGGAATAGATTTGAGACTCTCCTCTCCTTATTTTTGTTTTTCTTGATTTTTTTTTTTTTTGGTCCACACCCTGCAGTGCTCAGTGTTGACTCTGGCTCTGCTATCAGGGTCCCTCCTGGGAGCGCCCAGGGGGACCCTGTGCAGTGCTGGGGATCAAACTGGGGTCAGCCGTGTACAGGGCCAGCGCTTTCACCCTGTCCTAGCTCTCTGAGCCAGGTTTGAGTCTCCAGTGTCAGGGGGCCCCTTGCTAGTCATCAGGGAGGAAGAACTGTATAGGTTTCTGGGACGTCACCCCTCACCCCTCTTTGTGTCTGCCTCTCCATGCTCTGGACTCAGTGCAGAAACTCCGAGATGTGACCCGCTGGGGGCTGTGTGTTGGAGACCCCTCTCTGTTCCGCTCCCTCCCCCAAACCAGCCCGGTGAGCTCGTGTATGAGCTCAAGAGCTGAAGCTGACCGCGCCTCGAGGCTCCAGGTCCGTCTGTCCCACTCGAGCCCAAGAGCCTCTCCATCCCAGAGGACGGACTCGGCCACTGCCTTCCACGCCAGACCCCAAGCAGTGTCCAGAGAGGATCCGTCTTCCTAGAACTTGTCGGGAGCTGGCAGCCAGCCCGGGAATAGCGTGTGTGTCCCCTCAGCACCGCAGTCTCGCTCATCCTCCCATCCTGGGCCTGGTGCTCGAAGGGTGGAGAGGCAGAGACGGAAGGGCCTCGGTTCCCGCCACCATGCAGTCTCCCCGCCATCTCGGGGCAGCCCTGGAGGCTGCCAGCACCGCTGGGGTGGCCTGAGTGTCCCCCTGTCCTAGGCACCACGGTCATAGGGACCTTGGCTGGTGGCCGAGAATCCCCGGTGGGGTCCCCAGGTCTCCTGAGGGACGTTTGCTCTCCCCCCCCCCCCCCCCCCCCGCAATGTAGAATTTCTGCTGGGAATCCTTGAATTTATGGTTTTTGCTTTTGGGTGTGGCAGTGCCCAGGGCGTTCTCCTGGCTCTGTACTGAGAGATCATTCCTGGCAGTGCTCAGGGGATCTTAGGTCGCATGCAAGACAAGATTAGGTGCCTGAGTCCTTGTACTGTCTCTGTGGTCCCAGGCCAGTGTTTTTTTTTTTGGGGGGGGGGGGGTTTGGGTCACACCCAATGATACTCAGGGCTGACTCCTGGTTCTACATTCGGAAATCACTCCTGGCAGTGCTCAGGGGACCATATGGGATGCTGGGAATCGAACCCGGGTCGGCCGCTGTACTATTGCTCCAGCCCCCGCCACTGTTTTTAATTTTTGTTGTGTAGCCCATCTTTTATGATGTTTCAAATTTTCTCTCTCTGCACTCCCTCCAAGTAATCTTAAGGTTGCTTCTCTCTGAAACTCAGCTTTCTGTTTGACTCAATATTTGGGTGCGCCTGCTTGGGAAAATTGTTCAAGTGTTCACATTTTCATTGGAAGAGCAGGTCCTGTTGATGTTTCAAGTGATGCTCAGGGCTTACTTAACGGCTCTGTGATCTGGGATTATTTGTGGCGGGGCTTGGGGGACCATACGGAGTGCTGCTGGAGATTAAACCCAGGCCAGCTGTGTGCAAGTCAAGAGCCCTACCCACTGCCCTCTCTTTCTGGCCCGGACACACATCCTTGGGCTTTGAACGCCTGGGTGAAAAGAGTATAAATGCTTCTGTTTGTTCAGTCTTGGAGAGAAAAGTGCTCGGTGGGAAGTTGCCCCAGACCACTCCAGTTGAGTGCCAGTCGAGTGCCGTTTCCAGAGAGTAAACACATTTGTCAGCCTGGTTAATTAATTGTTGGCAGCTTGAGAGGTTCATGAGTGAGTGCCTTTGACATAGCATGTCATGTCCCCATGGGGAGGTTTGTAGAACCCCACAGAGCAGCTGATGCAATTAACCAAGTATTTCTAGAAATGCTGTTTCTAAATACTTCTCACATCCCCTCCACCCCTCCCCCCCCACAACCGCTTTGTTGTGACATAACTCGCCCCCTTGAAAGTGGAGATTTCATGGGCTTTTAGTGATTCACAGAATTGTGCCACTTTCACCCCTGTCTAATTTTAGAGTTTTCCTTCTCTCCAGAAAGAAACCTTTCGAAAGGCCGCAGGCCAGTTCCCGACCCCCTAGCTGAACACTTCACCTTTCGCGTCTCAGCTCTAAGTGAAGCGGGACAGAATAAAAAGTGTTTGGAGTCTTTAGGAAACCCGGACAGGATTTCCAGGGTCCTCCCTGCAGCTCCAGAAGGGGGCTTAGCCGTGCTCCGTGCTTCCAGGCCCCAGAGCTCGGCTGGTTTGCTTTGGGGGTCTCGGGCCTCTCGAGCCCCGTCCCGCTGAGTCGCCGCGCTTGGCTTGCAGGGCACTGGCCGACATGAATAACGACGGCAGGATGGATCAGGTGGAGTTCTCCATCGCCATGAAGCTCATCAAGCTGAAGCTGCAGGGCTACCAGCTGCCCGCCACGCTGCCCCCCGCCATGAAGCAGCAGCCCGTCGCTCTTCCCACCGCGCCCACGTTCGGTAAGGCTCGAGAAACGGGGGTCTCGATTGGTGGGAGATAATAAATAAATAAATAAATAAATAAATAAATAAATAATGGTTCTTTCAGCCGATCACCCCACCCCCAGTGCCTCAGTTTGTCACATTGTGAAGGTTCGGGGGGTCGGGGTCATTGCATCTGAGGAATGGGGGTCTGCTGGCAGGAAGGTGGTGCCGGGCAGAGGAGAGGAAAGGGGTTCACCCTGGCGCCTCCTTGGGCTGGAGGAGAGGAAGCGAAAGGAAGGCAGAGATGCGGGCTTGGCGTGGTTGGAAGCCCTGTCATCTGCTGCCTGTATCTAGCTCGTACTGGTGGTTTTTGTTCTTTTCGGAGGGGGGTGTGGAAATAGCACATCATGATTTATTTAGGACATTCGGAGTGTGTGTGGTGGGGAGGGGGGTGCCCAGGGATCTAACCCACAGCCTCAGACTTGCCAGGCAGGTGCTGTACTGTCAAGCCATATTCCTTGCTCACTTGTTGGGTTCTTTCTCTCTCTCTCTCTCTTCTCTCTCCTCTCCTCTCCCCTCTCTCTCTCTCTCTCTCTCTCTCTCTCTCTCTCTCTCTCTCTCTCTCTCTCTCTCTCTCTCTCTCTCTCTCTCTCTTTCATTTTGGGTCAACACCTGGTGATGTTCAGAGTTTACTCCTGGCTCTGCACTCAGGAGTTACTCGGTGCTCGGCGACCATAGGGGTGCCAGGGATCAAACCCAGGTTGGCCGCATGCAAAGCAAGGGCCCTACCAGTTACATTTAATTAATGTTATTCCAGTCAAAACTTGATTCCATTAAAGAGTTATCCTTTAGGTAGTTTTATTTATTTTGGTGTTTGGGCCCTACCTGGCGATGCTCAGGGCTTCCTCCTGTGCTCAGGAATTACCCCTGGTGATGCTGGGGGGACCATATGGGATGCCGGGGCTCACCCTGGCAAAAGCCAGATAGCTTTGAAACGAATAATAATTGGGGCTGGAGAGATAGTTCTGGGGTCAGGCTTGCTTGTTGCCCCCTCAGCTGTGACCCTGATTTAGCCTTTCTCATGACTGGACCCCAAGGACTGCCAAGTGCCCTGAGCCCCACCAGGTGTGGCACCTCAAAGTGAGAAAAGGAAAGATTTATCAGGGCCGGGGAGATGACCCAAAGGGCTAGTACTCATGCTTGCATGCTAGTGGCTTGGGCTTGATCCCCGCCACCGTGTGGCTCCGTGCTGGGAATTGTGCCTGAGCGCCACTGGGAATACTAGTGCCAGAAAACAAGAAAAATTCATAACGAGTTAACTAATATCCCCAGCACTTCCGATTCCCTCTCCATTCTCCATTCTAGACGTTATAATTTTTAGGTTCGTTTGAAGATGACCTTAATCAGATCTAACACCTAATTCGTGGGAAGGTACTTGAACAATAAAGACAAGACACTAGAATGGGGATGGTTTTTATTTATTTTTTTCTCACTCCTCATTAGTCCTACATATCCAAGCCGATTAAATGAAAGAGATTGAGGAAGGGGCTGGAGCGGTAGCACAGCGGGTAAGGCATTTGCCTTGCAAGCGGCCGGCCTGGGTTTGATTCCCAGCATCCCATATGGTCCTCTGAGTACTGCCAGGGGTGATTCCTGAGTGCAGAGCCAGGAGTAACCCCTGTGCATTGCCAGGTGTGACCCAAAAAGCAAAAAAATAAAAATAAATAAATAGATAAATAAATAAATATATAAATAAAAGATTGAGGAAGGAGACATGCCAGTGGTCATGCCAGGGACCAGTTAATGCTGGGGACCCTCTGGGCACCGTGATTCAGTCAATCGAGAGCTGAAAGAGAAGTGATTTACACCCCTAAACCTGTCTCTCCAGCCCCAAATGGTTTCACTTCCTACACCATTTTCAGTCCGCGTGCAGCAGGCACTTCTCTGCCGGGAGCCTGACAAGGCCCCAGACCAGTTCAGATGGGGTGAGAACAGATCCCTGTTTGGAGTTGGAATTTGGGGTTGGTCCCTGGTTGGACCTGTTTGCGAACAGGCAGGGCCCTGTTGGCGGAATGCAATGGTGACCCAGGAGAGTAAGGGAAAACTCCGACAGACAGCCAGGGGTGACGCGCCCAGGGCCGGGAGAGCGGAAGAATAAGGGATGCGGTCCCTCTGTCCTATATGTCACAGGGCTTAGCAGGTACCTAACGGGCAGTGACTGCAATCCCACATGGCCCTGGGAGCCCCTCTTTGGTCCCAAGCCACATGTGTCCCATAGCAGGACAGGAATGTTTGGACCTCGCCAGGTAGTGCCCAGGGCTGTTTGCTGCTCTGTGCTCAGGGCTCGCTCCTGGCAGGGCTGGCCCGCCTCTTGTCCGCTTGTCTTCTTTCTTCCCTTCCCTGCGTGCAGAAATTCCGTTTCTTTTTTTCTTCTTAATTTATCTATATATTTTTTAAATTTAAAATTTTATAATTAAAAATTTTTCAAATTAATTTTTCCCTTATGAATTCTCCTTCACTTAGACTCAGTTTTCTTTTCTTCTTCCTCATTTCCCCGGACGGCTCGTGCTTCATCTCATGTTTCCTGGCTCCTCTTCCTTTCCACTCTGGGTGTCCCAGCTCTGGGGCACCTCCAGGGTTTGAGCCCCGGAACCAGGGTTCCTGACAGCTCAATGGGCAGGTGGTACTCCGCCCTGGCCCTGGGCCCCTCCGGGCCGCCCTCTCCTCCTCTCTTCAGTCCTGCGGCCCTGTCAGAAAGGAAAACGGTCCTCCTCAAGTTTCTCCAAATGTTGGTGTTGGCTGCAATTTCTGCTTCCACGTTTTAACTCAACTAGGATAAATTTTTCCCTTAAGTTCCAGTTACTTGAGAACAAATTAATTAAGTGGTGGGGGGGTGTGGGGGGGAAGGGGGCAGGGAGGGCCAGGGACAGAACCCAGGGCCTCGTCCACCCTGGCATGTGCCTGGCTGCAGTTTCTTTCCTTTTTTTTTTTTCTTTCACTTTTTGGGTCATATCTGGTAATGCACAGGGGTGATTTCTGGCTCTGCATTCAGGAATTACACCTAGCGGTGCTCAGGGGACCCTATGGGATGCTGGGAATCGAACTCGGGTTGGCTGTGTGCAGGGCAAACGATGCCCCCTCTCCCCCGCCCTTCCCCCCCTTCCCCCGTGCTATCTCTCCAGCCCCTGGCTGCGGTTTCTAAGTAATCCTACAAATGCTCTGACAGTCCACTTCCAAGCCTGTGGAAAATGGATCTCCTAGGATGTATTTTTTATTTCCCCACGACAGTAAGCCTAAGATGAAATCCGGCCTGTTCTAGAAACTGCGAGAACCTGAGCATTCAAGAAGTCGAGTGGTGTGCTCAGGCTCGTAGCCTGCAGGGTTAAGTTCCCCATGCCCCCGCTCCCTTCTGGAGGGAGAACTTGCCCGGACCCAGATTTGTCGAAACCCAGCGTTTTCCAAACTGTGAGCATCGTGGCCAGAAGGCGGACTGAGTTAAGAATTTCTCTGGGGGGAGACTGTGGGAGGATTGGGTTGCACCCAGCTGTGCTCAGGACTTTACTCCTAGCTCTGTGCTCAGGGGACCGTTTGGTGGTAGCCCGGGAATTAAACTCGGCTCAGCTACATTCAAGGCCCCTCAACCCTGAGCTGTTCTGGCCCAGCCTGGTCCCCGGCCCTGCCTGCCTTTCAGCCTGGAGTCTGGAGTCTTAGAAGGGATATGGGAGAATTTCAAGAATTCACCCCCCACCCCCTCAGCTGTGTTTATCTGGAAGTGTTGAGACAACACGGCCTTCCTGGAGAAGCTCGCCAGCCCAGCAGCTGGAGAGACACTGAGTTGTTGCAGCAGCTGGTTAGATGCCCGCATGCTTCTGACGGGAAGATGAAGGCGTCTCCGGGTCCTGACAGCAATGGAAAGAGCTGGAAGGCTCTCATCCTTCCCACTTCTCAAGACTGGCCCAGCCAGAACCCAGACTCCCTTTGGGGACAGCTCTCTACCAGGAAGACAGGGACCAAGAGCAGGTTAGAAAGTGCAGGGCAGGGGCCGGAGCGATAGCATATCGGGGAGGGCGTTTGCCTTGCACGCGGCCGACCCGGGTTCGATCCCCGGCATCCCATATGGTCCCCCAAGCACTGCCAGGAGCAGTTCCTGAGTGCAAAGCCAGGAGTGACCCCTGAGCATCGCTGGGTGTGACCCCCAAAAAAGCAAAAAAAAAAAAAAAAAGAAAGAAAGTGCAGGGTAGGGCTGAAGACACACGGTTTGACTGGCTGGATTTTCTCCCTGTATCCAGGCAACCCGGTTCAATCCCCTGCATCCCACATGGTTTCCCGAGCACCCTGAGTGCAGAGCCAGGGGTGACCCCTAGTACCTCTAAGGACCAGGACATTCTCCGGAAACCAAGGGTTTTTACTTATTTATTTTCCCTGGGGGCTTCCCAGAGCGTGCAGGGGAGACCCGAGCCACACCCGGCAGTGCTCAGAGAATTGTGCAGTGTCCTGTGGTGAGAAGCCGGAGCTGCCCCGTGCAAGGCATGTGCCTGCAGACTGCTCCTTAGGAGAAAGGAGAAAGAGAAGAAGTCTTCTCAGCGCCTGGGACAGCAGTGCAGAGGGTAGGGCACTTGCCTTCACGTGCTGTCCCGGTCCCGGCACCACGTAGGGCCCCCGAGACCCACGAGGACTAGGCCCTGAGTGCTGCCGGGTGTGGCCCTAAAACAAGGAGTAAGTTCAGAGATTAGGAAGAGGGACCAGGGAGACCTGGACTGTTGGAGCAATATATCTGGAATGAAAAGGAAACGTGAGGGGCCAGAGAGATAGTACGCTTGGTAGGGCGCTTGCCTTGCCTTTCACGCGGCTGACCTGGGTTCGATTCCCAGCATCCCATATGGTCCCCTGTGCATCGCCAAGAGTGATTCCTGAGCACCGCCAGGAGTGACCCCAGAGCCCCACTGGGTTCAGCTCTGTCCCCTTCCATCCCAAAAAGGAGATGTGGAAAATAGGCATTGGGGAGATAGTACAATGGTTAGGGCCACGGGACTGTTGCTGTCTTTTCTTCCTCCCCAGGTATCGGTGGCATTGCCACCATGCCGCCGCTCACAGCCGTGGCTCCCGTGCCAATGGGCTCCATCCCGGTCGTGGGAATGTCCCCACCCCTCGTCTCCTCCGTTCCTCCAGCAGCAGTGCCTCCCTTGGCCAACGGGGCGCCCCCTGTGATCCAGCCCCTCACGGCCTTCGCTCACCCCGGTACGTGGCCCGCGGCCAGCTCAGGTTCCGCCTTCCCACTGACCACTGCACGGTCACTGCTGGTTCCGTGGGGAGGGGGTTATTATTCCCAAGGGACAAATGCCTCTTCACGTCTTCACCACGGTGACATTTCCACCTGGGCTAGAGAGATGGAGAAGGGAAGGCGATGTTACGGGGCTCGGGGTTCCATGGTGGGGAGGCAAGGAGCCCTAAAACCAAGACCACGCGCGGCTGCAGTATTGGAGCACTTCGTATCTGTGGATTCGTTTCTTTGTTTTTTTCCATTGCACGCTACAAAATAAACCTACGCCTTGGGAAGAGAATCTTCGGGGGGTGGGGGGTGAAGAAAGGAGGGGTGGGGTTGTATTTGTTTAGTTTTAGGTGGGGGTGAGTGACTCACAGAGAAAGTGAGTGTACAGAACGGCTCAGTACATTCAAGTTGTAGTACTTCACGCTGGCGTTGCTGAGGGAAGGGATGAAAGAGTTCCCGCTTCCGTTCATGCCGTCCCGAGGTTTGATTCTTCCTCCCGGGAGTGATAGGAAGCGGATGCTGCAGCTGGAGCCAGCCTGCGTCTGTCTGACACGCCAGGAAGGGTTCGGAGAGCTCGGAAAGTCTCGCCAAGAAAGCCCTTTAGCTCTGATGTGAAGGCTCAGTAGTGACGACGGTGTGGGCCTTTGTAGGGTCCTGCAGCCCCCCGCGCCCCCCCTCCCGCCCCCATCCTGTTCCTGTCATTCACTCCACCCTGAGCCACAGCCAGAAAATCGCAGTGTCCCTCTTCCCTTTCTCGGTCCGATTTCCGAGTCACACAGCGTTCTGTTTTCCATGTGACCCTGGGGTGGCGGCTGGCACGATACCAACCCCCCCCCCCCCCCCGTGCCCTGGGGGACTCCCGGAGTCAGGCGCTCCGGGCCAGGGATGGGTGAGGCAGGTACACGGCTGTTCTCCACCCACTGAATCGAGATTCGGGACAGCAGAGCTGCCCCTCCCTGGCGTCGCCCGTTATCTGGCCCAGACTGCAAGTCTCTGACTTCTTGGCACCTAGATCTGGAATTGCCAAGAGCAGTTAAGAAAATGCCATTTCGACTATTCAGGCCACGGAACAGGTCCTGTCTCGGGGTAAGCGAGGGCAGTGTGTGGCCGTCACCGCGTGTGGCCGTCACCTCGACTCCTTGGGAAGCGATTGCAGTAGGAACAAACACGTTTAGACGTTTATTTACTTGCCTTGCCGAGAAGGCAGGGGGTCAGGCAAGGGCTTGCTCAGTCTCTCAGAGTCTTGGGGAGGTAAGGAGGAGTCACTTCAGCCTCGGTTGGGTGACGTGTGCTTGCCTAAATGTGTTTCAGTAGGGGCAGGTTTTCTTTGCATTGTGGGACTAAGGTTATTCTGTGTTTATCTCCACAGCAGCCACATTGCCAAAGAGTTCTTCCTTTAGTCGGTCTGGTCCAGGGACCCAACTGAACACCAAGTTACAGAAGGCACAGTCCTTTGATGTGGCCAGGTAAGTTTGCTGGTCTGGGTCAGGCAATTTGGTAAAAGCTGTCCTCTGATTGACTTGTAAATTTCTGAGTGACTTAGCGCTGGGAGACCTTTAGGAACTTCTTGCTTCGTAGAATGTCATTACTTTTCTTTCTGGGGAGCGTTGCCAGGTTTTGATCGTGTATTGTAGATCTGACAGAAACGAAGCACATGACTGAAGATTTTAAAGAGAATTACAGGTAGGGACTGGTAGAATGTTTAAACGGTTGTTCCAGGTATTTTGTATTAATCATTTTGATGTTTGTGTATAAAATTATTAATCTGAAGAATATAGCCACAAACTGGCCCGTGTGTGAGGGGGGCGGGGTGCAGCCAGCAAAGCACAGGCGTTCCTCTTGGCTCTGTGCTTAGGGATCCCTCCTGGTGGGGCTCAGGGGACCACCTGGAACACCTGGGATTCAACCAGGTTGTCCTGTGCAAGGCAAGCTCACTCTCTGCTGTATTTGCTCTCCTGCCCCCCCCCCCAAATTGGCCTTACTCTATCTCAGAGATACTCATTGAATCTTTTGACAAAATTCTTTTATGTAAAAAATGTTGCATTTATTTATTTATTTTGAGAGTTTGTTTGGAGGTTCTAGCAGGGGAGCGCAGCTACTCGTATACCCTCGACTGAAGACGGGTCCGTCTCTATTCGGGGAAGGCCGTCCTCTTCGACCGAGAGCGCAGCTTCGGGAGGGATGCACATGGAGCGGTGAGGGAGGAAGGGGACACCCGCGTAGCCAGCCAGATCAGCCGAATCAACCTGGCGATCAATGGGGTGACAGATGGCGCTGGAGCGATAGCACAGCGTTGGGTGTTCGCCTTTCACGCGGCTGACCCGAGTTCGATTCCTCTGCCCCTCTCGGAGAGCCCGGCAAGCTACCGAGAGTATCGAGCCTGCGCAGCAGAGCCTGGCAAGCTACCCGTGTGTATTGGATATGCCAAAAACTGTAACAGTAAGTCTCTCAATGAGAGACGTTACTGGTGCCCACTCGAACAAATCGATGAGCAACGGGATGACAGTGACAGTGACAGTGATAGTGGTTTATTTATTTGTTTGTTTTCGGTCACACCTAGCTGTGCTCAGGGCTTCCTCCTGACTCTGCACTCAGGGGTCACTCCTGGTGGGCTCGGGAGACCATATTGGGGTGCCAGGAATTGACCCTGGGTCAGCCACATGCAAGGCAAGAGCCTTTCCTGCTGTACTCTTTCTCCGGCCCTAGTAAAATCCATTTAAAAATTATTTTTATTCTTAATTTCTCTAGTGGTTTTCTTGGTAAAATCCAACTCCAGACCAATTTTTTCTGAAATCAGAAACCATCCAGACAACTAGACAGACTCAGGTCCCCTTCTTGCTTTTGCCCTGGCCGGTGTTGCTTTCTTGTGAGCTCTCATCCTTTCCCCCTTATTTTCCCCTTGCATAGCCCTGCTCCAGGGATGAACATTAAACCCTTTTATGAGCCACTCAAACCCTTGGGAATGAAATGGGATGGGGACTAAGGCGATTCCCTCTGCTCTCCTTTCAGCCTGCCTCAGAAATCCTTCCTGAGGGAATCAGGTCATTTTCCCACTTCGAAGAGAAGACTATGTTGAATATAATCAATAATTTATTCCCTTCAGCCAAAAGAGTTTCATGAAAATCTGTAAACAGCGAAGCTCAGTGCCAAATGCCTTATGAATGTGAACGCCTGTCAGGCTAACTTCCTCCCTCACTGCACGCCAACTCCTGTCAGGCTCACCTCCTCCCTCACTGCACACCAACTCCTGTCAGGCTCACCTCCTCCCTCACTGCACGCCGACTTCTGTCAGGCTCACCTCCTCCCTCACTGCACGCCAACTCCTGTCAGGCTCACCTCCTCCCTCACTGCACGCCAACTCCTGTCAGGCTCACCTCTGCCCTCACTGCACGCCAACTCCTGTCAGGCTCACCTCTGCCCTCACTGCACGCCAACTCCTGTCAGGCTCACCTCTGCCCTCACTGCACGCCAACTCCTGTCAGGCTCACCTCTGCCCTCATTGCACGCCAACTCCTGTCAGGCTCACCTCCTCCCTCACTGCACGCCAACTCCTGTCAGGCTCACCTCCTCCCTCACTGCACTCGAACTCCTGTCAGGATCACCTCCTCCCTCACTGCATGCCAACTCCTTTCAGGGTCACCTCCTCCCTCACTGCATGCCAACTCCTTTCAGGGTCACCTCCTCCCTCACTGCACTCAAACTCCTGTCAGGCTCACCTCTGCCCTCATTGCAAGCGAACTCCTGTCAGGGTCACCTCCTCCCTCACTGCACGCCAACTCCTGTCAGGGTCACCTCCTCCCTCAGTGAACGCAAATTCCTATCAGGCTCATCTCCTCCCTCACTGCAGCCTGTTTGCCCAGTTGTGGATGAGGGAGAAGCTGAGTGATACCGAGTCACTTGCTTGAGAAATCAACCTAACCGATCAGCGTCAGAGCTTAGAGCTCAGCTCAGATTTAAGGCAGCGTTTCTCAGTCGCCCCTCCGTGGTCTTCTCGGACCTTGTTTCCTTCCTGTGGTCGCTCTCTCTGCCCCATTTATAGTTTTCACCTTGCAGTATCCTGAGGGCACAGATGAGGCTACCTGACTCTCCATTGAAATACACTTTTTTGTGTGTTTGTTTTATTTTTATTTTGGGTCACACCTGGCAATGCTCAGGGGGACTCCTGGCTCTGCCCTCAGGAAATTACTCTTGACAGTGCTCAAGGGACCATATGGTATGTTGGGAATTGAACCCAGGTCAACAGCATGCAAGGCAAACACCTACCTGCTGTATTATCTCTCCAACTTTGAGATACACTGTTTTAAGGCAAGTTTTATGTTGGTTTTTTTGTTTGTTTGTTTTAAAAGCATGTTTGGGGCTGAGGCGATAGCACAGCAGGTAGGGCATTTGCCTTGCACTTGGCATACCCAGGTTCGATTCCCAGCATCCCATATGGTCCCCTGAACACCGCCAGGGGTAATTCCTGAGTGTAGAGCCAGGAGTAACCCCTGTGCATCACCGGGTGTGACCCTAAAAGCATGTTTTTGTGGTCAGAGTGATAGTACAGTGGGTAGGGTGTTTGCATTGCACGTGGCCAATCTGGGTTTGATTCCCGGCATCCTGTATGGCCCACCCTGAGCTCCGAGCCAAGAGTAAGCTTTGAGCACTGCTGAGTTGGACCAAAGACCAATAGCCCCCCATCCCAAATACTTCAAAAAACATCTTTTGTTTTTAAGGGGAATATTGGAACCACACCCAGCACTGTTCAGGGCTTACTCCTGACTCGGTGCTCCGGGATCTCTCCTGGTGGGGCTCAGAGGGTCATCAAACCCTGGTCAGCTGCACGTGAGGCTAGCGCCCTTCCCACTGTACTACATCTCCAGCCCCGAAGGCACGTGGTGTTTTAAGGCGGTGGTGGTTTGGTTTGGGGGTCACATCTGGAGGTGCTCAGGGGTTACTCCGGGCTCTGCACTCAGGAATTACTCCCGGCAGTGCTTGGGGGACCCTATGGGGTGCCAGGGATCGGACCTAGTAAGACCATGTGTTCTGCACCATGGAAGTTCGTCAGAAGTCTTGCTGATGGAGGTAGATGTGGATTTGTTTTCTGCATCCATAAGGTTTGACTGCAAAGAGGCTGCATTTGGCCCTTGCCGTTCAGTCCCCTCTCGTGTCTGGAGCCAGTGGCTTCCTCTCAAGATAGCAAATGACAACTCAACATTTACTCCTTTCCCCCGGGCTAAGTCAGGAGAGGGCAGAGCTGAGATTCCGACTCAGGATATCCTGCACCAGGCTCCCCATTTTCCCCCCCTCCTCTATCCCATGTGGTGGTTTGGAGCTTTTACTAACATTGCACACGGGCTTTGGACATGGATTTTTTTTTTTTTCTTTTTGGGTCACACCCGGCGATGCTCATGGGTTACTCCTGGCTCATGCGCTCAGGAATTACTCCTGGTGGTGCTCGGGGGACCATCTGGGATGCTGAGAATCGAACCCGGGTCGGCTGTGTGCAAGGCAAACGCCCTGCCTGCTGTGCTTTTGCTCCAGCCCCTGGACATCAGTCTTAACATTGACTCATGACATGAGGATGGGTTGGTGGCATTATAGCAAGGATTAAACTGTGAAGACAGCTGATTTCTAGGTCTTCAGACCTTCACCCTCTCAGTAATTGGCATTTCTAGCAATCTCTCCCATCACCCCCACCTCCCCTGTAACGTAGCTTCTCTGGTCACCTGTTCATGAGTCTTTCAGTTCATTGAAGGGTCAGGCACTGGGCTGCAAACTGACGTGCTCGGTGTAATCTGGAACCCCTTCTGTGCGTAACGCCCCACTTTCTCGGGTGCAGGACAGAGATAAGTAGCTTCTGGACAAATAGGTAGGAGCGGGGCTGGGCGGGCGCGTCAGTTTAAGATGAGAGAGCGGTTTCCACAGTACTCACTGCACAGTAGAGCTCGGTAAGTGTCTCTTGTTGTTGTTGTTGTTGTTAATTAAGAAGCGTTGAGGCAGGAAGCGGTGCCCCGAGGCAGCTCCCGTCCAAGATTTGGCGCCCGCTTCGTGCCACGTGAAGCGAGCCAAGCTGCCCGGACTGGCAGGCCCGGAGAGGAGGGCCCGGAGCCGCGGCGTGGGGCGGGTTTCACTTCTGCCAGGGAGACCTCGATCTTTCTCCCTGAAATGAAAGGGAACTTGCGGAGGAGAAGCGAGAGTTGCCATCTGCGGGAAAGCCCCATTTCCCCTGGGGCTCCGTGCCAGCCCCCGGGCCCGGGAATCCCTCCCTGTGTGGGCATTTGGGCTTCCCAGCTTGAAGCCATCACCCTTATGAGATGCGTCCCTGGGGGGCTGGAGCCACAGTGCCGAGGGGGGGGGGGCACTTGCTTTGCCCGAAGTTGACTCAGAGTGACCCCGGAGCCCAGAGCCGGGACTGAGCCCTGAGCCCTGCCTAGCGTGGCCCAGAAACCAGCATGTCACGCATCCTGGCTTTCTCTGTGCACACAGTGGAATGGAATAAATGGCTCAAAATGAATAAATCTGTTGTCCTAAATACGTAAGTCGTTGTTCAAGGTAAACAAATTTGCTTTTGTGTTGGGGTCACACCCCTGAGTGCTTAGGGCTGACTCCTGGCTGTGCACTTTGTGGCCATGCCCAGCGCGTTCAGTTTCTCCTAACTCTGTAATCAGGAATTACTCCTGGTGGGCTCAGGGGCTCGTATGGGGTCTTGGGGATTGAGCCTGGACTGGTCACATGGAAGCACTACCTGCTTTACTGTATCTCTGTGTCCTCCCACCCCCCCTTCCCAAGTTTTAAAAAAGTTGGGGCCACACCTGGTGGTGCTCAGGGTATATACCTAGCTCTGTGCGCAGTCTCTCTCTGTCACTCTTGGTGGTGCTTGGGGGATTGTGGGTGGTCCCAGGCTTCAGACCCAGGTAGGCTGCGTGCAAGGCAAGCCCTGCAGTGTACCTCCGACCCTTGTCGAACATTTTAATTGAAAGGGAAAAATTGTTTTTGGGTTACACTCTGCAGTCTTCAGTGTTTACTCCTGGCTCTGCACTCAGGAATCACTCCTGGCGGTTCTCAGGGGACCATCTGGGGTGCTGAAGAGTGAACCCAGGTTCGCCCTTTGCACGCCACACGCCCTTCCCGCTGTCCTGTTGCTCTGGTCCTTACTGAAACGTTTTAGAGAGTGGATATTTAAAGGCAGCCCTTGGTTGGTTCCGCCCAGGGATGCCCGATGAAAGCAGAGAACCAGCTTCCAAGTTGAGAAAAAACCTGCCCAGGGTTTTGTCACTGCCTAGCGTATTGACCCGAGATTCTGCAAACTGAATGAACCTCACTACTTTGGCCAAAATGTTTACAACCTGCACAAAGCAGGAAATGAGGGAGGGGTGGTTAGAAAGTGGGAGGGAGGGGTTCGAGCCCCAGCATCCCATGTGGTCCTCAGACCACCCGCCAGGAGTGGTTCCTGAGTGCGGAGCCAGGAGTAACCCCTGAGCATAGCAGGGTGTGACCCTAAAAAAGCAAAAAAAAAAAAAAAACAGGAGGGGGAAGTAAGTGAAAGCTCACCTTCTGTGGGAGATCTTAGGTTTTTGTTGGTTTGTTTTTTATGTGACTCCTGGGATTGCCCCCAGGGCTTCCAGGACGGGAGCCCCAGGGCAGGCCCACGAGGGTCTTTTTTTTTTTTATAATTTATTTATTTTTAATTAGAGAATCACCGTGAGGGTACAGTTACAGATTTATACACTTTTGTGCTTATACTTCCCTCATACAAAGTTTGGAACCCATCCCTTCACCAGTGCCCATTCTCCACCACCGTAAACCCAGCATCCCTCCCACCCTCCCCAATCCCATCTCCCCCCCACCCCACCCTGCCACTGTGGCAGGGCATTCCCTTCTGTTCTCTCTCTCTAATTAGCTGTTGTGGTTTGCAATAAAGGTGTTGAGTGGCCGCTGTGCTCAGTCTCTAGCCCTCATTCAGCCCGCAACTCCCTTCCCCCACATGGCCTTCGACTACAATGTAGTTGGTGATCGCTTCTCTGAGTTGCCCTTTCCCCGGAATGTGAGGGTCTTTAAAGCTCTTAAAGGGCCATTTCTGACTTGTTCCCTTGTTGGTTCCCACAGTGGCGCTCCCGGGGCAGAATGGGCCGTCCCACAGTCATCCAGGCTCAAGTACCGGCAGTTGTTCAACAGCCACGACAAGACCATGAGCGGACACCTGACAGGTACTGCCCACCCGGAAGGGAGAGGGCCGCCACCGCCCGCCCGCTGTTTTTCACCTGAAGCAGCCTGGCCCTGGAAATAGTGCCAGTGCTTGGGGAGGGACAGAGAGCAGATGACGGTCCCCGTCACAACCCCCCAGACAGCTGGACTGTCACTCATTTACCTGAAGGATGAAGTGCTGAGGAAGGGGTCACCGTGCAGAGAGAGCCCCAAGGAGGATGTGTAACTTAATGTTCCTACTCTCCTGTTTTTCTTTTGCATGGTCAGTGGGGTGTGTGTTTGTGTGTGTGTGTGTGTGTGTGTGTGTGTGTTGCTGCAGTGTGTGCCTTTTGCATCACAGTCTGTGTTTGTGTGTGTGTGTGTTGCTGCAGTGTGTGCCTTTTGCATCACAGTCTGTGTTTGTGTGTGTGTGTGTGTGTGTGTGTGTGTGTGTGCGCACCCGCGCACATTTCCCCAAATTTTAAAGCACTGTTATTTTCCCTCTTACTAACAGTAGAGTGATGGAGAGATGCTACGGCGGGTAGGGCACTTACTTGCCTTGCGCTCAGCTAACCTGGTTTTGATCCCTGGCACCCCGTATGCTCCCCCAAGCCAGGAGTGTTCCCCGAGGTCAGAGCCAGGAGTGAGCCTTGAGCACAGCCAGGTGTGTCACCCCCCAATAAAAGAACCAACCCCAAAAATAATAATACTTATTACAAAGAGTATTGCAATGCTCCAAACCCACCATCAAGATCAGTGTCCCCAGGTCCCTCCCACCTCAGCCCGCCTCCTTAGCACACTCATTTGGGGGGCTTCGGGGGGCTTCGGCCATGCTGCTTGGCTTATGGGTTACTCCTGCCTCTGCCGCTTGTCTCTCCGACTCTGCTGCTTGTCTCTCTGGCCCAGTAAGTTCGTTATTTTCAAATGGCGACTCTTGGAGTTTGGGTCCCCTACTCCCAATAGCGTGTCTGTCCATGGTTTGCATAGACTCAGTACCTCACGCTGTCCACCACTGAGGTGTCTGTCACTGTCAGTCCGCCAGTGTCCTTAAGCCTCCCATCTGCCTCAGCTCCCTCCCAACCGCTCACCTCTCCCCCCCCCCCCGCCCCCGCCTTTTTTTTTTTTTGTGGTGGGTGTGAGCATTTGTTTCACTGAGCTGGGAAGCATTTCACACTTGCACCTCATCTTCCTTCCTGAATCTGCTGGAGTTGTTCTCAGCCTCGAACGGGGCGTCCTTGGTACCCCGACAGCCAGCCGAAGCAGAGGCATTTGCCATGGAGACTTTTGGGGGGGCTTGGACCACACTCCATACAGAATGAGGGTCACTCCTGGTTCAGTGCTCAGAGGGTGCTCAGGGGACCATGGGGCTACCAGGGCTTGAACCAAGGACTCCTGAGTGCCGAGCGCGTGCTCTAGCCCTCGGAGCCGTCTCTCCCACCCCACCCGGTGAGTTTTTAGATTCCAGCTTCCGCTAGCTCCTGGCTTTATTTCGGGATAGCTGTTCTCCCCCCTATGATGCTCTCGCACCAGTTGGAGGAGAATCTAGGTCATTCTCACGCTCCTCTTTTCACTATTTACTTTTCCATGTAAGTAGCTCTCAGAGCTGGCCGAGTTCTGGCCCGCCCGCTGGCGGCTCCCTAGCGCCAGGAGCCCGGCCACTCGGAGCAAATGTCCGTCGCCAAGTGCTCTTGGCAGTTAGATTCCTGGGGACTGTGTCACCTGCCTCTTTGGGAGGCCAGTGAATTCTGGTCCCCTCTGCGAGGGCTGCCAGTGGGCGTGGGTGGCTGGTGGGACATTTCCTAAGCTTGGGATGGACCCCACTGACACAGGAGGGCCAGTCAGTCGGGAAGGACGGTTGGGAGGAAGAGTCTGGGGTTTGGAAAGTGTCCCCATGTCCTCCCAGTGACAGTCATGTCTGCGGGGTCATAGGAAGGGGTTTGTATAGAGAAAGAGAATAGGGGAGCCCGTTTTGGTTGATGTATTTTGGGGGTGGGGGCGGGGCACACCCCACAGTGCTCGGTCCTCACTCCTGGCTCTGTGCTCAGGGATCGGTCCTGGTGGTGGGGCTCGGGGGCCCTGGGGGGTGCCGGGGATCGAACGCGGGTCGGCTGTGTGTGTGCAAGGCAACTCCCTCCCCTCTGTGCTATCGCTCCAGCCCTGAAGCCTATTTTTCGGAAGGGTGGGCTAGGACTCGAGGGTGGGTGCCAGGGGACTCTAAATTCACCAGGGCCTGTCCCCCGAGGCCCACTTCCGCGGAGTTGTTGGTAAAGATTTCAGATAAGGGTTCTGCACTTAGCCTTCAGGATGAGATAAGGGGGTGTGGGGGAGGGGGGAGGGGGACACCTTGCACTGCTAGGAGGAATTCCTGAGTGCTGAGCCCAGAGTAACCCCTGACCACTGCTGGGTGTGGCCCCCAAAGAAAAGATAAGGGGGGACATTCTCAGCATTCCCGGCTCTCCCTGACCAGCTGCTTTCCTGGCTTCTGATACTGACTGACGCCTCGTTTCCGAGGCCGGTTTCAGGAGGAGCCCCTAGGAGTGCCCGTCCACGGGGAGACTGGTCTGCCCACGCTCTGTGATCCTGCTTGGTTTTAGCCGAGGCCTCTGCTTTTTTTGGGTGGAGGTCACACCCAGCATTGCACAGGGGTTACTCCTGGCTCATGCACTCAGGAATTACTCCCGGCGATGCTCGGGGGACCCTATGGGATGCTCGGAATCAAACCCGGGTCGGCTTCGTGCAAGGCAAATGCCCTCCCCGCTGTGTGATCACTCCAGCCCCATAGCCGAGGCCTCTGGGTCAGTGGGCGCCCCTGTGACAGACAGCGCGCACAGGAGCTGCCGTCTCGCTCTGCTGTTGGGGTAGGGCACCCCACCTGCTTCTCCCCCCACCCCCGCTTCCCTACCCAGACCTGGGCCCGTAGTCGAGTGTTGGCGTCTTGAGGCCCGTCTGTCCCCACCGGGTTTCCTTACAAGCCTGTGCTCCACACCTGGCCCCCGGCCCCGAACACAGGCGTCCGTGCCCCGGCCCTGGGCTCCCAGCGCCCACGAGTGCGCCCTTGGCCTCTGCGCGTGCCGGCCTGGTTTCCCCTCAGCTCCTTGAGTGTTTCGAGGCCTTGTCTGAGGCCCTCGCAGGAGACCCCTCTGCACACACCGTGTCGGGACAGTCAGGCCAGAAGCGTTGCAGGGGCACCGCTGTAGTCAGTGGCGCCCCCCTAGAGGCCGGGGCCTGTACTTGGCACAGCCAGGCCAGCAGGGCCCTCTGGGGCAAGGCTGTGAGTCACTTCCCTCCTTGAAGACACTTCTTCTAGGGAGTGGAAGTCACGTGTCCTTGGGGACACCCTCCCCTCCTGCCCGGCTGGCCATCTGCATTTATTGTGACACTTTTTACTGGAAGTCAGCAAAATAGTCTCCTCTCCTCTCCCCCCCCCCGCATCCCCCCCCACTTCACCTCCTTTTCCCTCCCCTCTCCTCTCCTTCCCTCCCCTTCTCCTCCTCTCGCCTCTTCATTATATTCTAGGGACCCGAGAGAGAGAACAGGTGAAAGTGCTCACCTTGCGTATAGCCAGTCCCAACGTGGGTCCCAGTCACACTGCCTGTGGTCCCCCCGAGCGCTGCCAGGGGTAAGCCCTGAGTTCCTTTGGAGTGGCCCCCAAGCAGACAACCTAAGATTGTGGTTCAGATGGTCTGTGGTGCTGGGGACCCAGCCCAGGGCCTCGCCTGTGCACAGCAAACGCCCCTCTTTGCTTCTCTCCATCTGGCCGCGCTTGCTGGAGCGATGAGAGAGCAGTGATCGGAGGGAGCACAGTGACTCTCCTTATTGCGGTCCACGCCGGCACCCCCGGAACCACCCCCAGGGAGATTGTTGGATTCTTAGATGCTCCCCACATGTCTGCACACATGCAGAGCCGCACATCCAAAAGGCATGTGTGGGCCCGAGAGGTTGTCTGGGGTGAGGCATTTCCCTTGCCTGCTACTGGCCCGGTTCCATCCCTGACGCTGCCTCAGGTCCCCTAAGCACTGTCAGGAGTCATCCCTGAGCACAGAGCCAGGGGTCATTTCCGGGTACCTCAGGGGTGGCCCCAAGCCCCCTCCCCAAAACGTTCCATCACAGGGAATGTGTGCCTGTGTTCACCCACAGTTAGAATGATGAAGAACATTCTGGACCAACCCAGGGCTGGAGGCCAGCCTTGGCCTTCTCTCTGGCATTGCCTGGATCAGAACCCAGAACAGATCTTCAGAGGTCCAGTGGGGCAAAAACACACCCACTTCTCTCTCTCTCTCTCTCTTCTCTCTTCTCTCTTCACTCTCTCTTTTCTCTCTCTCCTCTCTCTCTTCTCTCTCTCTCTCACTCTCTCTTCTCCTCTCTTCTCTCTTCGCTCTCTCTTTTCCTCTCCTCTCTCTCTCTTCTCTCTCTCTCTCTTCTCTCTCTCCCTTCTCTCTGTCTCTTCTCTCTCTCTTCTCTCTCTCTCCCTTCTCTCTTTTAGGCACTGCCTTTTGGAAAATAAGCAGATCAAAGCCAGGCCATCTCGTCCCTGCCCCAGGCATGATCTCTTTCCATTCCTTGGCCTCTCTGCCCCACCCCACCGGGCCACACCCCAGAGGCAGTGCTGGAAATGACACTCATTTGTCTTCCTCCCTGACATGTGTTTGTTTAAACACCCGCCCGCTCCTGTTCCTCAGATCTTCTCTGCTCTCCAAGACGGGTTTCGTGCCAGAAGCAGAGATATTCCTGAGGATGTAAAACAGACTGATTTGGAAAGGGGAGTCCATGTTCCCGGAATTCTTGGTGCTCGCGTAGGAAACCCCTGTGACGTTAACCCCTGGGGAACCTTGAGCACGTCATTTTTGTGCTGGTTTTGGGGGCTCAGGGTTTACTCCTGGCTTGGTGCTCAGAGACCGTTCCTGGCAGTGCTCGATGTCTATAATCGAACCAGGGCTGGCCACAGGTAAGGCCAGCACTTTGACCTCTCGACCATCCTCTGGCCCACCCTGTCATTTCATTTCCACAAAATGCAGAGGTTGGATGTAATTGGGAGGTCTCCGGACCTTCTCTCCTGCAGCAAGCAGTGACAAAGGCAGAATAATTACTACTTTGGTAATAAAACCTCCCTGGCCAGGGTCATCTCCACCAAAGGGCAGATTTGGTTGTTACTATTTTTCTTTTTTCTCTTCTTCCAGTTTTGTTTTTGGGCCATCTGGGGCATTGCTCAGAGCTTACTCCTGGCTCTACACTCAGGAACTCGGGGGACCCTCTAGGATGCTAGGGATCGAACCTGGGTCTGCTGCATGCAAGGCAAGCGCCCTTCTGCTGTGCTATTGCTCCCTGAAGGGCAGATTTGAAAGCAAAAGCGTTTCTCAGTCTTTCATATGCTCCGTCAGTCTGCTTTCGCTTTTTTTTTTTTAACCCAGTGTTTTCTGCTACTTACCTTTTCCTTGGGGTCGTGTTTCCTGGCATGAGAGAAACGTTCATGACATCAGAGAAAGAGGGCTGGTGCCAGGGCTGTTTCCAAGACATGGACGGGTTGTTTCTTCATCTCTGCATTTTCCCCTCCCGGTTTTTGTTTAGGCCCCCAAGCAAGAACTATCCTTATGCAATCAAGTCTACCGCAGGCTCAGCTGGCTTCAATATGGTAAGGCGGGCTTGTGGCGAGTGGGAACTTTCTCTCCGAGATTGGCACGGCCTCGTGAGTCTTCGTGATTGTTTGTTAATGAATTGGATGTTGATAGGACTATTTGTCACTGATGTGAACACATGGCAAATGCTTCCTTGGCCACCGGTTGTGATTGCTTGTCGTCCCCCCCGCCCCCCCACCCCTTCGGCATCTGGGAAAATACAGAAGCCCACAGATGTGAATGTGATGACTCCTAGAACATTCTTAACACGGTTTCTGTGGTTCTTCCTGCCCAGTCCTGCCTTTCCTGTCCTCCTTCCCAGCCATGGGCACTCACATCTCACACATGGTATGATTCTCATCTGCAAATATTGCAGCTTTTATCTCCCAAAGAGACGGGGCCCCCTCCCCCCACCCTACATGCCGGTCCAACATGTCACTCACTCCACCTGAAACGGTTCACCAGTGACCCGCTCACCAGGTTAACAGAGAGGCCTGGGCTCAGAGCTTTTCTGTTGATGCTTTCAAGTCAGGACCGAAATCTTACTTGGAGACAATTGCTCACTGGAATTTAAGTCTCCTTGAGCCTACAAATTCTCTCTCCTTTTGTCCTCAGCTTACTCACAAAACCAGTTCACTTGTCCTATACTTGTTTCCTTTCTCCTCCGCTTCCCCCACCCACCCACCCACTGTTTTTTTCTCCTTTGTGGTGCCAGAGATTGAATCCAGGCCCTTCACAGTCCAGGCATACGCCCTCCTGCTCAGCCCCTGACCCTGTCCTGGAGTTTCTGGCACTGGAACCTTTTATTTTCTTTCCTTTTTTTTGGCGGGTTTGGGGGAAGTGCCCTACCCTGAAGAACTCGGGCTGTTCCCAGGTCTGTGCTCAGGAGTAACCTGTGGTCATTCTCAGGGGGCCATCTTTGGTGCCCGGGATCTAACCAGGATGGGACTTTAAACCCCGGACAAGTTCTCAGACCCTTATACTGTAACTTGGGGAGGGCCCAGGGGCACTCCCAACTATTCCCGGGGCTTACCTCCTGGCTCAGCACTCAGTGTCACTCAGTACCACTCCTGGTGGTCCTGGGCGGGGAGGCTGTGAGGGATGCCCGGCGCCCTGCCCGCTGGGCTACCCCTCCAGCCCTGCACATTGTCACTGTGTGCCTGGGGCAGCGGCTCTTTTGGTATGCACCATTCCGCAGCCTCATTACCGCTGACATTTCAGATCCTAGTCATTCTCAGTTGTAGGGATCTGCCCTGTGCATGGTAGTTGGTACCGTGGCTGCCTGGTGTCCCCCCCCACCCCCCGCCAGCTGCCAGTAGCACAACCCCTACCCAGGGGTGTCCCGGGGGCCCCAAACCAATCTTCCCTGGTGGAGAACCACACTCATCAGGCTGGGTGGATCCTTCTGTCCTCAGGAGACCCGTGTCTGTCTCCTGCGATGGTTTTCACTAGCTCTGGACAGACAGGCTGCATTCTTTATTGTGTCTGATGCCAAAACCGCAACTGGCACCTAAGCATGAGCCATTGATTTTTTTTAGGGGGGTGGGGGATTGAGGCCACACCCGGCTCTGCTCATGGTGGCTTACTCCTGGCCCTGTGCTCTGCACGCAGGAATCCCTCCTCGGGGTGCTTGGGCAGGGGGCGTATGGGTTGCTGGGGTTCAAACTCGGGTTGGCTGCTTGTAGGGTAAGCGCCCAACCCGTCGTGCTATCCACGTTTTTGTTTCGTTTTGTCTGGGACCACACCTGGTGGTGCTCAGTGTTGCAAGGCAAGTGCCCTGCCCGCTGTGCTCTCACTTCGGCCTTCGGTGCCAATTTTTAGATAAATAATTCCGTATCAGGAGGCCAGCCTAATTAACTGCCAGCCAGCCTGCCACACTGCTGGGTGCTAGGGACATGCTTCAGAGGGCCCGGCACTACTGCGACAGAGCCAGGCTTAAAGAGGCCTGGAGGGCAAGGTGCTGGCCTTGCATGAGGTCGACCTGGGTTCTATCTCTGGGGTCCCCCGAGCCCGCTAAGAGTGATCCCTGAGCACAGAGCAAGGAGCCGACTCTGAGCACAGCTGGGTGTAGCCTCCGAACAAAATAAAATTGTCACTTCAAACAGGCACACTACCCACTATACTACGGCTCTGCCCCCTGCCCTTTTTAGTCAAGGAAGTTGCATTGTCAAAAAAAAAAAAAAAAAAGCTCCCCACACACACACAAAATAAATCCCACCGTACACGGTCACACTCAGGCGTGCTCAGTGGCTGCTGACCCGCTGTCATGATCAAAGAGCGTGTGGCAGAGACTGCCCCTCGAAGCTGGAGTGTTTGCCCTCTGACCCAGCCGAGCACGGGGTCGAAAGGCGCCTCGGTCACGAGACACGTTTCCCGCGGGGGGGGGGGTTCTCCGCAGAGTTGGTGTCGGCTGAGCATGCAGCCGCGTCCCCACGCCACTCGCCTGTCCCCTTTCGCCTTGGCCAGAGCCGTGTGGAAATAGGCGCTCGGTCTCCTCTGTGAGCCGGGGCCTGGGCGCGGCTACGAGGCCGGCGTCCTCAGGGGAGCCCTGTGCGTGGCGAGCACCGGGTCACGCGGCCCCATTTCCCTGCCCAGGAACCTCTCCGACATCGACCAGGACGGGAAGCTCACGGCCGAAGAGTTCATCCTGGCCATGCACCTCATCGACGTGGCCATGTCGGGCCAGCCGCTGCCCCCTGCCCTGCCCCCAGAATACATCCCGCCTTCCTTCCGGTAAGTGGAGGGGCGGGGGGTGGGGGGGCAACTGTCTCAGGTCCACACTCAATTTTGGCTGTGTGGCATCTTTCGGGGGGGATTTCGGGAGAGTGAGAGGTCAGGCCACACACCGCAGTGCTCAGGAACGGTTTCCTGGCTCTGTGCTCAGGGGTGATCCCTGGCAGTGCTCCGGGGACCATGTGCCGTGCTGGGCAAAGATCCAGGGGGAGCCGGGTTGCAGGACTGTCCCTCTGGCTCGACTGAGTAGCTTCACAGGTGTTTTTCTTTCCTTTTTTTGGGTCACGCCCAGTGGTGCACAGGGGTTACTCCTGGCTCTGCACTCAGGAATTTCCCCTGGCCGTGCTCAGGGGACCATATGGGATGCTGGGATTTGATCCTGGGTCGGCCGCGTGCAAGGCCAACGCCCCCCGCCCCCGCTGTGCTATCGCTCCAGCCCCCACATTCGTTTTTATCCTCTGCCGGAGGCTGAAATATCCCCGAAGGCAAGAAAAACCCTTCTTAGCTAGGTCCTGGGTTAATCCCATTTTGTTCTGTGAGGTGCTTCACACGTGCAGAGTGGCCAAATCAAAGCCTGAGAGAGGGGTGACTTAGCGAACCATCGACATCACAGAAACTCACCCCAGGCTTTAGCCGTGAGTGTGAGACTGTTTGGGCCTGTTGGCAGGAAGCGAAAGATGGAGGTAGGTGTCGAGAGGGGTGAGTTCCGGGTGTCCACTCTCAGTGGAGAGGTAACAAGATGCTGGCCATGCGCAGGTCATGATGGGGCGGTGATCACAGATAATCAGTCTCGTTGGTTTCCAGTACGGTCTTGGGGGTGCTGAGGCGGCCGGCCAGGGTCCAGCAGGGAGAAGCCCCGTCCAGTCCACTGACGGGATGAAAGAAGTACACTTAATTTTTCTGTATGTTTTCTCTTAATTTTCGGGCCACACCTGGCAGTGCCCAGGGGGTTATTCCTGGCTCTCTGCACTCAGTAATCACTCCTGGCGGGGCTTGGGGGACCAGCCAGCAGTGACCCCTGAGCACAGCTGGGTGTGGCCCAAAGCGGAAAAGTAATGAGAAGCAATGCCTTGTTAACAAAGAAGGCCACAGGGGCTGAGCGATAGCACAGCGGGGAGGGCGTTGGCCTTGCACGTGGCTGACTCGGGTTCGATTCCCAGCATCTCACATGGTCCCCCGAGCACCGCCAGGGGTAATTCCTGAGTGCATGAGCCAGGAGTAACCCCTGTGCATCGTCCAGTGTGGAACCCCCCCCCCCAAAATAAAAGGCCACCGCTTTGTCTTTTCTTCCTCGCTGTGACTGCAAATTGCTCTATGATACCGTGCAGGCTTGAACTCCCTTATTTTGGGGTGTGGGGTATGATTTGGGGTTTGGGGGCCACACTCATGGGTGCTGATTCCGTGCTCAGGGCTTGCTTCCAGCGGCGGCCGCGGTGGCGGGGGTGGGCAGGGAGGGGGCCCGGCCCAGTCCCCTTTGACTCCTTTCCCCACTCGCTGCTCAGTGCTCCTCGTGGGAATGTCCCCTTCTGCAGGAGAGTCCGCTCTGGCAGTGGGGTGTCGGTCGTCAGCGCCGGCTCCGTGGACCAGCGGCTGCCGGAGGAGCCTGCGCTGGAGGATGAACAGCAGCAGCTGGAAAAGAAACTGCCGGGTAAGGCGTAGCCCTCGGCTCAGGCTGGGGCGGCCAGACTCCCGGAGGTGCCCCGCGACTTGGCTGTTCCCCTGCCTGCCTATGCCCCCTTTCCTGGGGGAGGAGACGCGTGTGGGGGGCGGGGAGGGGGGGTCCTCCCAGCAGTTGCCCAACTCTGCAGTCCTGCAGGATCGGTCTTGAGGCCTCAGCGCTCGAGCCAGTATCCCTCCCCACCCCCGCGAGCCCCCCACCACGCAGGGCCGAAGGTGGAACCCAGGACGGGGGCTTTGCTCTGCCCTCGCTGTTGGTCATTTCGTCAGTTTCCATATTCTGGGCTTGGGGCCACACCCAGCTGTGCTCAGGGCTCGCTCCTGGCTCTGTGCTCCGAGATCAGACCCTCCTGGCAGGGTTCAGGGGACCCTCTGGGGTGCCAGGGATTGCACCTGGGTGGGCCGTGTGCAAAACAGCTGCCCGCCCCGCTGTGCTCTCTCTCCGGCTCTGAAATCGATGGCTTTTGAAATGGTGTGGTTGCTGTTAGTTGCCAGTCAGGACCTGCCCAGGTCATCTGGGCAGCTGGAACCACGGGCCTGTAACTCTCGATTCCGGAGCCTGGAAACGCCGAGGCACGGGCCTGTCCGATGCTGCCTCCCTGCCCTGTTGCAGACCCCCTGTGCCTTCACCTGGCCTTCCCTGGGGTAGCCAGAGAGAGGGGACGGGCTCTGTTCCTCAGCCCAGAAGCCCAATTGTTTTGTCCTGGGGCTCACACCCTCATGCGCTTTCTTTTCTTCTCACTTGCTGGTGCTCAGGGCTTACTCCTGGCTCTGTGCTCAGAGATCATCCCTGTTGTGCAGTGACCGGGCTCAGTGGCTTGGAAGGCAGCCACCTAACTCTGCGTTGTCTCCCGCTGCCGCATGGCCTCTTCTTTTCCTTGTTCTGGGGCTACTCCTGGCCGTGCCCTGGGCCCCAGGGCCGCCCCTTGGGAGCATTCAAGCACCGTGTAGTACTGGGAACCCAGCCTGCGTCGGCCACCCCTGAGGAAGTGCCCTCCCCGCTGTGCCATTGCTCCAGCCCCAGGCTCGGTCACTCTTCCTGAGAGCTTCCTCTCGCGCTGTCAGACAGGTGGCCAAGTCCGACAGGTGCAGGGTAGAGAGGACGCCCCCAGCTGCATGGGACTGAGGAACGTGCGGCCAGCCGGCCTCAGCCCCCCAAGTGCAGAGCCAGGAGTAGCCCCTGGGCACTGCCGAGTGAGGCCCAGCACCCCACAGATAAGATGCGGAGTCGAGGTGACAGAGGGGCAAGGAAGGAAAGGGGGTGCCAGGCAGAGCTGCCGAGGAAAGACCCCGCTAGAGCTGACACTGGCGAGGGGAGAGGGTGGGGAGCGGCCATCACCTCTGTCCCCCCGGCGGGGGCCTGAGAGACTCTGAACTTGCGTTGAATCCTCCAGTTGCAGGGGCCCAGGAGTCAGTTGAGGGATTAGGGCACTTGCCTGTGGTCGGATCCCTGGCATGACCCAGGCACCCCATAAGGTCCCCCCCCAACACTGCTGGGTGTGGCCCTAAAACCAAAAAGAAACTGCAAACCACAGTGCCCAAAAAAGGGGGGGTGTGGGGGAGTGAGAGGAGGGGAGGAAGGGTGGAGGGAGGGGAGGGGTGGGGTGTCTGCCACAGAGCCAGGCTGGGATGGGGTATGGCAGGAGGGAAACGGGGCATATTGGTGGTGGGAAATGTGCCCTGGTGGAGGGACGGGTGTTGGAAGACTGTATGGCTGAAACCCAGTCATGAACAGCCTTGTAGTTGTGTATCTCACGGTGATTCAATTAAAAAAATTAAAAAGAAAAAAGAATTAGGGCCGGAGTGATAGCACAGCGTACCGGTAGGGCGTTTGCCTTGCACGCGGCCGACCTGGGTCCAACCCCCGGCATCCCATATGGTCCCCTGAGCTCCGCCAGGAGTAATAACTGAGCACAGAGCCAGGAGTAACCCCTGAGCATCGCCGGGTGTGACCCAAAAAGAAAAGAAAAAAAAAAGAATGAAACAACGGAAAGAATCCAGATTTCACGCAGCGCGTCCGCTCCAGGCGCGCGCGCGCGCACCCCGTTGCAGAACCTTCTTCGTGTCTCCGTCCCCCAGTCACCTTCGAGGACAAGAAGCGCGAGAACTTCGAGCGCGGCAACCTGGAGCTGGAGAAGCGGCGGCAGGCGCTCCTGGAGCAGCAGCGCAAGGAGCAGGAGCGCCTGGCGCAGCTCGAGCGCCAGGAGCAGGAGCGCAAGGAGCGCGAGCGCCAGGAGCAGGAGCGCAAGCGGCAGCTGGAGCTGGAGAAGCAGCTGGAGAAGCAGCGTGAGCTGGAGCGCCAGCGCGAGGAGGAGCGGCGGCGGGAGATGGAGCGGCGGGAGGTGAGCTGCCGCGGCGGGGCGGGGTCCGGGGTGCCCCAAGGGCGCTGCGCGCTCGCGTCCCCTGGCGGCGGAGCGGTCGCACCGCAGGTCAGGCGCCCGCCTTGCCCAGGGGGGGCACCTGGGTTCGATCCCCAGCACGGCCAGGCGTGAACCCTGAGCGCAGAGCCTGGAGTAAGGCTGGAACACAGCTCACCGCTGAATGTGGCCCCAGAACAGAAAGGAAGGAGAAAGAATGTCCTTGCCTCGCTTGGCATTTCTCCCCTCCCGACCTGGAACCCTTTGCTCCGAGGGTTCTGTACACTCTGTGTTCATGGCCGTCCACCTACTGTCATTCTTTGATAGCTTTATATAACTTTATATGGTGGAGATTGGGGTTTTTGTTCTTCTGACCCTGTAATGGTATCATAATTGAGTATATTGTTCTCAGCCCCCTCACACCCCACTATTTTTGGTGGGTTTTGCTTATTCTTTTTTGGGGGGGTAGAGGGGTCACACCCAATAATGCCCAGGGGTTACTCCTGGCTCTGACTTAGAATTACTCCTTTCGGTGCTCGGGAACCATATGGGATGCTGGGGATCGAACTGGGGTCGGCCACATGCAAGGCGGACGCCCTACCCTCTGTACTATGTCTCCAGCCCTTCAAAAACCCCGCTTTTTTGGCCACTTTTAACAAGTATGTTTCAGGGGAGGCTGAGGATAGTGCAGCAGGTGGGCGCTTGCCTTGCACACGACCCACTCAGGTTTAACCTCCCATACTTTGCCTGATGTGATCCCTGAGTGCAGAGCCTGGAGCACTGCCAGGTGTATTGCCAGAACCAAAGCATCAAAAACAACTAAAATGTATTGAGCCCTGAGAGATGGTCCAGTGGGTAGGGCACTTGCCTTGCACATTGTAGACCCGGGTTTAATTCCAGCACCCTGTACTCTCCTGAGCACTGCTGGTGTGGCCTCAAACCAAATAAATAACACAAAATAATATGTCTTAGGACCACGCGGTCTCAGTTTGATCCCAGGCACATTCAGTTAGGACCGTCTACGAAGTCGCTGTTTCCCTGGAGGCCTCAGGAAGGGCCCTGCCCGCCTCTCGGTCCCTGCCTCCGTGTCATGTACTGCTCAGGAAGCAAGGGCACGACTCCCAGGTGCCAGTGGTACCTCTGTGAGAGGCGGGAGAAGTCCTGGTCTCCTGATGGATTCGGGAGTTCATAGCCTGGCTTACCTTTTAAAATATTGAAAGTATATTTTGTTTGTTTTACTTAATTTTCTGTGGTGCGAGGACTCGAACCCTGGACCTCAGACTGCAGATATGTTTGTCCCACTAGGCTAATAATATTAGCTCCTGGCCTCCTAGTTGGAGTCTGTTGTCTAGAATAGACCAGGGAGAATGGACTGTCCCTTCTTCCCTGTTAGCGGAGAATCAGTTTAGGTGTTGACTGGGCTTCATCAGCTGGCTGTGACACTCAGGCCTCGCTAGTCCCTCAGGGGGCAGTGGCCTGCCTGGGTGGGGTGGGGATGGTCCCCTGCAGGGAGAGGTGGAGGGGCCTGTCACCCTGAGGTCATCAGAGTTCCTGTGAGGAATGCTGACCGTGCAGAGAACCTTCTGTGGTCATGAGGAAGTAAATGTTTATGGAACTAGGAACCACAAACTTAAAACCTGGAGTAGACTTTCCCATTTGGTAGAGGAATTAGTAATTCATTACCTTTCTGATGGCAGGGGAAAAAATTGCAGTGTAGGGTGTTTGGTTTAGTTTTGCTAGGCTCAGGAATTTACTTTTTTGGGGGGTCACACCCCGCAGTGCTCAGGCCTTACTCCTAGCTCTGTGCTCAGGGGTCCTTCTGTGGTGCTGGAGGTCAAACCTGGGTTGGTCATGTACAAGGCAAGCGCCCTACCCTCAGTACCATGGCTCTGGCCCGGCTCAAGACTCTTTTATTCATTTGTTTTGTCGGAGTCAGGTAAAAAGAAAGCAGTTTTATAAAACACTTTGATTTTTTTTTTTTTGTGATTGTTTTTGGGGCCACACCTGGCTGCCTAGGGGACCATGTGTTGCTAGGTATCCTGCGTGCAGAGGCTGTGTTCAGCCCCACGTGCAAGGCAAATGCCCTACCCACCGTACTACAGCTCCAGTCCCTATTATATTGTTTAATACTGCTTTTCTGGGCAATTTTTTGGGTTTGCAATTTTTTTTTGTAATTTTTAAAATTTACTTTTAACACCCAGTGGTGCTCCTGGCTCTATGCTAAGGGATGATTCTTGTCAGGACTTGGGGGACCCCTGAGGTGCTAGGGATTGAACTGAAGTAAGCTACATGCAAGGCAGGCACTCTCCCCGCTCTGTTCTCTCTCCAGCCAAATTCATACTTAATTTGTGTGTGTGTGTGTGTGTGTGTGTGTTTTGGAGCCACACCCAGCGGTGCTCTGGGCTTATCCCTGGCTCTGCACTCAGTTGTGACTCTTGGCTGAGTGCCACGGATCAAACCCAACTGAGCCACGTGCAAGGCCAGCACCTTACCACTGTACTATCGCTTTGGTCCCAGATACTTCCTTAAAGAAGACTTCCTAGATGTCACATTAATTGAAAACCCTCATAGTGAGCATGCACATGGAAAGATCTCTATTCCGTTGTTTGTGGGTGTGAGGGATTGAAGCCAGGGCGTCCTCCACAGGAAGGGTGTGCTCCAAGCCGCATCCCGGGCCCCCAACTGACAGGGCACTAAGTGACCTGTATGTCCCCCAGGCGGCAAAGCGAGAGCTCGAACGGCAGAGGCAGCTGGAATGGGAGCGGAACCGAAGGCAAGAACTCTTAAATCAAAGGAACAAAGAGCAGGAGGACATTGTCGTGCTGAAAGCCAAGAAAAAGACGCTGGAATTCGAACTGGAAGCTCTTGTGAGTCCAGTTTCCTGATGCCGGGGGGGGGGGGGGGGGGGGGGCGGGTGAGAGGGGAGCTCGGAGGCAGGGCGGGGCAGAGCCGTCACCTCTCTCTCTCTCTCTCTTTCCTGTTCCAAGAACGACAAGAAGCACCAGCTCGAAGGGAAGCTGCAGGACATCCGGTGTCGGCTGACCACCCAAAGGCAAGACATCGAGAGCACGAACAAGTCTCGGGAGTTGAGGATCGCCGAGATCACCCACCTCCAGCAGCAGTTACAGGTCAGCGCGAGTGTCCGTCCCTCGGAGCGAGTCGGCCGGCAGGTTTTTCTCTCGTCGATGGATGGCGTTTATTCACTCGACAGACGTTACGAGTCTGCCATATCCGGGAGCTGGGAAACCTGGATAAGTAAGGTGGACTCGGCCCAGCCCGGAAAGCAGGCTGTCAGGTCACCGGCCCAGCCCATGAGGAGGACTGGGCTATGCCTGGCCTGGCGCTCCTGTGGGCTCTGTGTGTCCGTCAGTGACCGCTAGAGATGAAAACCCCTCTTTCCCAGAACTTACCCTTTCGTTGGTCTCTTTGGGGGCCACAACTGGTGGTTCTCAATGTCTATTCCTCTGACCACTGAGTGTGCTCAGGGATCATTCTTGACTCCGTGGGGTGCCAGGGATTAAACCCAGGTCAGCCGCATGCCAGGCAAGCGCCCTCCCCACCGTCCTATCTCTCCAGCCCTATCGGAGCTTACTTTTTATTTGCGGTAGACAGACACCGACAAAGCCAGTCAAATGTGAGTCAAAGCGATAGGACATCGGGGTGGGCGTTTGCCTTGCGTGCAGCAGACATGGGTTCGATATCCCGTATGATCCCCCTGAGGCCTACTAGGAAGTGATCCCTGAGCACAGAGCCAGGAGTAACCCCTGAGCATCACTGAGTTGTGGTGGCCCAAAAACATAACAGAAAAGGCCAATGAAGTGCGTTTGCCACTTGATGCTTTTCGGAGCGTAGGGGGGAGGAACGCCCGCCCTGGAACCTGTGATTTCATCAAAGACACTGCAGCTTCGAGGAGTCAGGGAGGCATCGAGCAGAGACTGGAAATGGTTTGTAGCCATGCCGTGTGGATTATGGCAGGCAAAGTCCCAGGAACAGTAGCAGCATGGGGGAAAGCTCTGAGCCCAGCAGCCAGTCAGTCTGTGGGCTTCCCACAGTAGCAAGAAGACCACCATTCTGCTGCATCACCCTGGACCTGACTTCCACTCACGGCATGAGCACCAACACGAAGTGCTGTGATGTGTGTCAGGTGGGGGCGCAGAGATATGCATATAGAGGATAGCTGGCGACTCAGTGGGGTTATTTTATTTCATGATCTGCCTGTTAGAATATCCCCACACAGTGAGGGGTTCGGACCTTGCACAGAATGTCCAAGCCTCTGAGCGACCTCTTTGGCCCCGCAGAGTGGCACTCTTCCAACAGCAAAGTTGCAGGGAGCATTTAGTCACGAGTCATTGTGGAGAGGCAGGTTTTGTTTCTTTCGGTCCCGTTGTTAGGAGAGAGATACCCCACGTCTTATGTGCATGTACTTAGGACTGGCAGTGTGGCTCAGCGCTAGAGCATTTGCCTTGCATGTGTGAGGTCCTGGGTTCAATTCTGCCCCACCCCTCCCAACATGCACATCAAAAACTAAAAATAAAATCCGCATATAATATGCCTGAACTTGGAAGAACGGGTCGAAGAGTTCCCAGAGCCGTGAAGCCGGCCCTCGTCCTGGCCGGCACGTGTGGTTGGCATCCTTTGGGACTTGGGTATTTCCTGGGAATGGGGGTGGCCTTTCACTCAGTTTGCTTCTGCGTTTCTCGGAAGCCCTGAGGATGCGGGCCCCATCCCGTCTGTGTGCCGGCCCGGCCCGGCTCCTTGTGTGTGTCTTTCATGAACAGACCTTTTGTGTGGGTTTGATGGGGTCATTTCTCTCCTTGGGAGAGTATGCTCATAACAAGTCCTTTGTCTGGTGTCAGTTCTGTAAACACTTTCAACCAGACTGTGGCTTGGAATCTGTTCCTGTAGATTTCTCGGATTTCCTGTCAGTTCTGTCAAAAGCCCTAGTCCTAATAAACTCAGATGTTTATGGGGCTTTTTTTTTGCGGGGAGGGCATTGGGGTGTGTTTGGATGTTTGACGCTCAGCTACTACTGGCTCCGAGTTCAAGGATCACTCCTGGTAGTGCCAGGGGACCATATGGGGTGCTGGGGATCAGACTAGAGATCTTTCTGTTTATTTGTTTTGGAGCCACACCTGGTGGTGCTCTGGCCACACCTGGCTCTGTGCTCTGGGATGTCTCTGGCAAGGCTTGAGGGACCTTATTGGATGCTGGGGACCAAACAAACTAGGGTCAGTTAGTTATTTGCAAGACAAGTGCCCTCCCTGCTGTACTGTCACTCTGGCTCCCTGGAGACTTTTTCTTTTAAATCAAGATAAATTAATATTCAGGTAAAAATGGAAGCTGAATATTCCTTAATATGTACTGGCAGACTGTCATCTTCCTGAAAGCAGAAACCAGGCCAGATAATTTCCACTGAACGTCAGCAGATAGAGTGCCTGACAATTTCCCCAGGTAAAAGCCCTCGTCCCTTCAACAGCCTGATTTTCCTCTTAACATCGGCTGAGAAAGAGTCATGGCTGTTTAAAATTGTAACTATGCCAAGTGTTGGGAAAAACTTTCATGACAATTCTCTTGGTCAAAAAATGTGTGTGGGGGCTGGAGTGATAGCATAGAAAGTAGGGTGCTTGCTTTGCACACAGCCGACCCAGGTTCGATCCCTGGCATCCCATACGGTCCCCTGAGTTGAGAGCCAGGAGTAACCCCTGAGCATTGCCGGGTGAGATCCAAAGAGACCCCCGCCTCCGCAAAAAAAAAAAAAAAAAAAAAAAAAAAATATATATATATATATATATATATATATATAAGAACAGAAAAATGTGCTTGGGAGGGCCAGAGCAGTGTGGGTCAGGTGCTTGCCTTGCCCGCAGCAAGGGTTTGCCTGGGTTTGATCCCCCGTACCTCATAGGGCCCCCGGAGCACAGCCAAGAGTGATCACTGAGCACAGAACAAGGAGTCAGCCCTGAGCACTGCTGGGTTGTGACCCCAAAAATCAAAACTTAAGAGAAAATAATTTGGGGGATGGGAGATAGTATAGTGGTGAGGGCACTGCTCGCCTGGGCTCCATTCCCACCATCACATGGTTCTTTGAGCATCCTGGCGCACCCCCAGGATGGCCTGGGGACACCCCCGGCCCGCACCGTATTATCTGAGCACGTCACATCTTAAAGCCCTTGCGGTGATCTGCAGGCCTGACTGACCGTGAATCCCCCGGGGGTCTCCTGAACACTGCTCACCACCCTCCTCCCCTCAGACACACAAAATAAAAACCAAAACTTTCAATTTTTGTTTCCAACTTCAGGTATACATTAACCGGCACCTTGGCCCCGTGGGCATCGAGGTGCAGGACAGAACAGTCCCACTGAGTAGTCTGAGTCCCTTAGTCCCTTTCAGAGCCCCTGCCCTACTGCAGACGTAGGGTCCCCAGCCTCCAAGGGGTGCAGCACTTGGTTGTCTTGGCTGAGCTGTGCTGAAAGCACTTGTGTCGGGCTGATGGATGGGCAGAAACGGGCAGCACCAAGGCAGCTCCATCTTCACGTTCTTCCAGGGGAACAAACAGATCTGGCAGTTGGTTCCTTGGCGGGAGCACCAGGAGTGCCCCAAGCATGAGCCGCGGCTGCTCTCTCCGGCCGGGCTTCCAGACTCTTCTTACAGCAATCCGATGTTGCCCAAGAAACACATCATAGGATTTCGCATTAATTTTTTTTTTTGGCTCTGGGGACCACCCCTGGCAGCAAGCGCTCAGGTTCTATGCTCCTGCTTCTGTGCTCAGGGATCACCCTCAGGGGTGCTCAGGGGATCCTCTCTGGCGCCAAGTATCGAACCCAGATCAGCTGCGTGCAGGCTGCCTCTCCCACTGGACTGTCTCTCCAGCCCTCGAACTCGTGGCATGTTCAGAAACTGTTGCCAGATGTTTTGGCCATTTCCCCATCATGACCCTCCCTCCCTGTTTGGGGTGGGGACTCACAGCTTAAGGAGCTCGGGGGAGACGGGAAGGCATCGACAATGCCTCTCCACTCCTGCTCCCTCTCATTTCATCGTGTGTGTGTGTGTGTGTGTGTGTGTGTGTGTGTGTGTGTTTGTGTGTTTATTTGGGGGCCACACCCGGCGGGGCTCAGGTCTTCCTCCTGGCTCTGAGCTCAGGGATCACTCCTGAAGGGCCTCGGGGGACCATATGGGGTGCCGGGGTGGAACCCAAATTGTCTGTGCTGCAAGGCAAGCGCCCTCCCCGCTGTCCTATCTCACTGTCCTTCTGCCCCCCCTTCTCTCCTAGGAGTCCCAGCAGATGCTCGGGAGACTCATTCCGGAGAAGCAGATACTCAACGACCAACTGAAGCAAGTCCAGCAGAACAGTCTGCACCGTAGGTGTCGGCGTCCTTCCCTCTGGGGTCACGAGGGTGGGGGGCGCTGTGGTGCTTACAGGTCGCAGGGTGTGGACCCCTCGCTGTGCTGCCGGCCGGGTAGCGCTCCCTCAGTCATGCTTGCTCGGGTATTTACGGGAGGGTTGCTCCAGTTTCCTTCGGTGCTCACCAGGGGTTGCCCCTGTGTACTGCAGTGCCAGGGCACACCTGGTGCCCGTGTCGCCAGAAGTCACTTGTGGTGCTGAGGATCACGGACAGCAGAGCCGCTAGGCTCGCTCTGAGGGAGCACGCAGGGCCACCGGGGACCAAACTCAGGATCTCACGCTTGCCACTGAGCCATCTCCAGTCCCCAGGGTTGTTTTTTGTTTTTGTTTTTGGTTTTTGTTTTTGTTTTTGCTTTTTTGGATCACACCCGGTGATGCACTGGGGTTTCTTCCTGGCTCTGCACTCAGGAATTACCCCTGGTAGTGCTCAGGGGACCATATGGGATGCTGGGAATCGAACCTGGGTCGGCCGCGTGCAAGGCAGACGCCCTACCCGCTGTGCTATCGCTCCAGCCCCCAGTGTTTTCTTTTTAAAGTTGTCCTTTTCTTTTTTCCCCCTTTGGTTTTTGGGCCACACCCAGCAATGCTTAGGGGTTCCTCCTGGCTCTGCACTCAGGAATGACTCCTGGCAGTGCTCAGGGAACCCTACAGGATGCCGGGGATCAAACCTGGGTGTGCCCCGTGCGAGGCGAGCGCCTTCCCCATGGTGCTATTGCTCCGGCCGCTGTCCTTTCCTCATTTTTAATCCAAGAATGGCCTATGAAACGAGTCTTGCGTGCCACTGTTCCACCTCTCTGCCAACTTCTTCCCCTGCTCTTCCTCTCTCCCTACGCAGGCGATTCCCTCCTCACACTCAAAAGAGCACTAGAGGCCAAGGAGATCCTCCGGCAGCAGCTGCGAGACCAGCTGGACGACGTGGAGAAGGAGACGAGATCCAAACTCCAGGAGATCGATATTTTCAACAACCAGCTGAAGGTACCTCTGCCCCGGGCGTGTCCTCCGGCCGGCTCTGCCCTTCAATTTTGCCCCTTGGTATTTAATCCAGGGCAGAGAAATGGATGAGGGCGGTTTAAAGCCACCTTCACGGGAGCCTCTTCCCTTCCAGGGGAACACGATCTGCTCTACCGAGCACTTTGCTCCTGCCCACGGTCAGGAGTGAATGTCTCTGACCCGGGACCCCACACACTCACGACTTGAGCCCCAAGTGCACGTTCACAGCAGCCCGTTTCTGTGTCCACTGAGCTGAATTCCAACAGCGCACCTCCTTTTGATGTGTCTCCCTGGAAAGGAATGAAATGTCTTCTTTCTGAATCCGCCAAGTTTCCTGCCACTTCTTTACTTTTAACATCCTGCTTGGACGTTGGTCTATAATCTACAGTCCTGGTGGTTTGAAATATTGTCGTTGTCCAGCAGAGATGGCTTGATCTCGGGACAGACGCGTAGGGGTGGTGTCATGGTTCCCTCAGGAAAATTCTGGAGAATGACAGAGCTCTCGGGAACCAAAGAGTAGCTGGACTACAGTCTTCCAGAATTAGTCCTCCAGAATTAGTCCTTTCTCATCTTAAAAACTGATCAACTCTCATCTTAAAATTAAGCCAGAATGCAGACAGGTTTTAGCCTAATACCATACCACCGTATGCATTAGGTTTAAATCGATTTTGGAATTTTTATCCATTATGTTCTTCAAAGAACTGATTTTATTTATTTATTTTTTAACTTTCTCTCCCTTCCCCAGCGATTCAGTTCTCTTTGATTTTCAGCTTAGAGTCCTTTAGACTCGATTCTGGCTGGCTTCATTTTTGATGTTAGGAAAAAGTAAAATTCCAGTTTCTTGAAACAGAAGAGCTCGGGAGCAGACTTGCATACTTGAGATTTTTCAGTGACTTGAGATTCTGGGCCAGATCGTCTGCACAGCTTGGCTTTCCGAGCTCTGTGCTGGTATGGTTTTGTTTCAAGGGTAATGAGAGTTTCTCATTTATACAATTCCAACAAAATGCTCTTAGGGAAAATATTGTTAGAGCCAAGTGGTGTTTTTCTTTTCTTTCTCAGGCACTTGGTTTTATTTTTCTCATTAAAAATTTTTTTAACTTTATTCAAACACCTTGATTTATGAAGTTGTTCACAATGCAACTGTTTCTAGGTATTCAATATTTCAGTCCCACCACCAGTGTGTCGGTCCCTACACCGCTGTCCCCAGTTTCCCGCCTGCCCCCTTAGCAGACATAGGAAGTAGACACCCTCCCCGCTGTGCTTTTGTCTTTAATGAATATTGCTTATCCCATCACATATCCCTATCCCATCACATATCCCTATCCCGGGACGCTCTTGCTGAATGGCAAGATGCTCCAGCCTGAGGATTTACTGAGCTGCTGGGCATGAACTGGGCCTTCTGGGTGATTATTTCCACTCACTGAGCTTTCCCCTCTAATTATCCTCTTTCTCCTGGGCCGGCAGCTCTGAAGGTTGGGGCCTGGGAGGTGCCGGAATCTCTGACCTCCCTCAGGTCAGTCCAAGGGCTTTGAGCCAGATGTGGGTGGTAGGTGCTCACTGCCCACTCTACGATCTCTCTGTCCCCAGGGCCCCATGCCTTTAGAATAGTGTTTTTCAGCCCATTTCCCCCATTTTCCCTTGGGGTTTCCGGGGAGTCGAGGAGCTCTGCGTTCTGGCGTCTCTGTGGTCCCTCCTCACCATTGACCCTATAGCCCGTGGGGCCGAGGCTCCTGTCTCCCAGCCTTCCCGTCTCGGCAGAGGCCTGGCGGGCACGGGGGAATGAATGAGGAGCTCTCAAAGTAAAGGCTTGCTTTGTCACTGAGATTGGGGCCATGGGGGAAACTCACTTCCTAACAGCGTGGCCTCCAGTTTTCTCTGGGGGTGGGTTCCTTTTTATAGAAGGGGGACTCCTGCCACGTGAGGACTTTTAATATTGGGGGGCCACACCTAGTTGTGGTGCTCAGGGGTCTATGCTGCGTTGGGTGTGCGGGCTCTGACCCGCCCTCAGCATTCCCGGTTGGAGAAGATTCTTCCTTCTTCCTGAGTTCTTCCGGTTCCAGAGCTCGGCTCCCCAGGCTTGTCTGTGCTCCTGCTCTCTCTCTCTCTCTCTCTCTCTCTCTCTCTCTCTCTCTCTCTCTCTCTCTCTCTCTCTCTCTCTCTCTCACTGTCTTGTCACTCTCTGTCTCTGTCACTCACACTCTGTCTCTATCTCTCCCCCTGTCTCTGTCACTCTCAGTCATTCACCCTGTCGTGTCTCTCTCTCTGTATCTCTCACACGCACACTCCTCTTCTCTCTAAGCATTTGTCACGTAATCACTGCCAATTTGTGCTACTTGGCGTGGACTTCCTACTTGGCTGAGTTTCTATATGGTATTTACACATATTTAGAAATAATTTTAGATTTAGAACTCATTATCTTTAATTTTTTTTATCTTTTTCCATTGGTTCATGAAGTTATAAAGGCATTTGTGTTTGAGTGCTGTTATGAAGATATCTGTGATTGAGTTCCTGATGTGCAGTGTCGCAACACTGTCTCTTCACCAGTGTCCGTGACCCTCCACCAATGTTCCCAGTTTCCCTCCTGCCACTGCCCCCCACAAGCCTGCCTTTGGGACAGGCACTTTTCCTCCCCCACTGTCCTAGTATTCCCCTCCCTGACTTATCCCCCCAGGCGTATCCCCCCACGGCCCCCAGTGGCAAGTTTCCTCCTGAAGACCACTCCTCTTGCTCTCTGTAAAAATCTTTGTAGAAAACTTAAACATGTTTTTATTTATTTTTAATTATTTGGGGGGGGGGGCTTGGGCCACACCTCCTACTGACTCTGCATTCAGGGATCACTCCTGGTCAGGCTTGGGAGGCCACTTGGGGTACTGGGATCGAGCCCGGATTGGCGGCATGTAAGGCAAGTTCCCTGCCCACTTGACTACTTCTCCAGACTCTGGGTATGTTTTGAAACATGGGTATCAGCCACTTTTTAGGTTTTTTTTTTAATTCATTTATTGAATCACCAGGAGAACAGTTACAAAGCTTTCATGTTTGAGGCTCTGTCACACCATGATCAAACGCCCATCCCTTCACCAGTGCACATTTCTCACCACCAAAAACCCCAGTGTCCCACCCCCCCCCATCCCTCCCCTACCCCTGCTGTGTGGCAGATAATTTTCACATTAGTCTCTGTCTACTTTGATGACATTCACTATTTCGACACCAGTCCCACCATTATTATTTGGAATTTCCCCCCCAATACTCAGACCTGCCGAAAAGGCAACGCTAGACAATGTGTTGTGTATTTTTGGTTATGATTAGCATCTGGTGTCGCGTGGCTGCTCTCGTGGCCATGCACTCCCAGAATTCTAAAATTTTAATAATTAGGGTTTGGAGAGATCTCTGCCAAGAGCCGGTTGGTTCAGAGATTCCTTTGTGTGTCCCTGGGAGCATAGCTGTTAAGGAGCTTAATAAGTAGCCAGGGGCCGTTTGTGGGCGTCATCTCAGTCCTGTAGGGGAGGGGGAGAAGGGCCGGCTCCTCCCCTATCCTGTGAGGCCTGGCCTTTGCCGTTATTGATGCCCTGTACCTAGGTTTTCCAAAGAGTTCTGGAAGATGGCGGCCGCTGGGATTTCTGGGGAACGGGCAGAGGGACGGCACCTGTTCCCGTCTGCAGTGGCCCGGCCAAGGTGGCCTCATGCAAAGTCCAGAGGCATTTCTGCCAAGAGCCACTCGGTTCTGGGATTCGTTGTGTGTCTCTGCAGTGTTTTAATGACCGAAGTCGCTGCAGACTCCTCCTGCTTTTACTGTATCACAAACCGAATACATTTTTGTGATAATTCAGTGATCAGTGGGAATACCACGTGCCTTGATTTTATTGTCTTATTTAATTTTGGGGTAGCCCTTCAGGGGCTGTCTCGGCTCGGGACGCTGAGGCGGGAGCCTGGGCCTCTGCGTGCAGACCATCTGCCCAGCCGCCCCTCCAGCAGGTGTGCCTCGATTTCGGTTCCTGTATGTTGTGGGAAGTCACAAAGCTTTCAGGTTTGTGTGTTTTTGTTTGTTTGTTTGTTTGTTTTCTCCTACTCATGGCCACATACCTCCTGCCCCATCACCACTGCTCACCGACTGGCTCTCTGTAAGAGCGTGCCCTCTGTTTTACAACGCTTGGTTAGGATTGCTGTCCGCCGAATGGGAAATAAAAGACTGATGGATTGTGTGGGGCCTCCCGGAGGGGCCGGTGCTTTTTTTTTTTTTTAATTTTATTTCCATAAGGATGTTCATGTTAATTGATTACATCCAATATTTCAACACCAATCCCACAACCATCGCACCTCCCCACCACCAATTATTTTGAATTTTCCCACCACCATTCAAGCTTGCCTGCCAGGGGCAGATGCTCGATAACTTATTTTCTACTGCTTCTTATGAATAGCACGAGAGGTTGCACGACCACGCTCTTCTGGAATTCTAAAATTGTCAATGGTCGGGGTCCAGAGACATCTCTGTAGGGAGCTGATCCATTTTGAGATTCATTTGGGAGTCGCTGGACCAAGGCCATTGATGCCCTGAGATGGTGCCCAGAAGCAGATCGTAACAGCCAGGACCCCACGCAGGCGGGGAGACGGGAGGGACGGCCCTTCTGCGCTGCCACCATGTGGCCTGGAGTCTTAGTCCCTGAGCCTGCGTACCTGGGTTTTCCTTCTGGAAGTTTGTGGCCACCGGGGTTTCATCTGGAGTGGGTGGAGAGGCCATACCCGCTCCATCTGAGGTTAGGGGCCGGTGCTTCCGGAATTCTCTGTGCTGAACATTACCTGGGCCACCCTGGCAGATCTTGGGCGCTGCATGCGGAGGTGCTTGGGGCACCATGTAGGTGCTGGGGGTCAAATCAGGGCCGCTCACAATGCAAAGTGTGTGTGTCTCACACCCTGAACTCTCCTAAGCTTGGTTTTTAGTTAATTTACTTTGGGGGCCACACGTGACAGTGTTCAGGGCTTACTCCTGGCCCTGTGCTCAGGAGTCGCTCCTGGCGGGCTCGGGGCACCATGTGGATGCTGGGGATGAAAGCTGGCATACGCCCTACCCTCTGTACTTTCTTTCCTGCCCTAAATTTGATTTTAAAATAGGTCTAAGGGGTTAAGACCACCTGAATTTCCTCATGAAGGTGCCTAAATCACTGTTCTGTGAGATCAGTTTCATACTAACATCACAGTGATAATCAGAAATATAAGAAGTATGGCCCCAATGCTGGTTTTTATTACCATGAGTCCATGAGTTTTGAGTAGTCAATCCAAATGCATTTGTTCTTGTCTCCCATGGAAACAGATTGTGGGGCATATGAATTTTGTCCATCTTAACACAAGACAGGATTTTCCAGGTACTGGAGGAGTGATCCCCAACCCCTAGCCCCACCAGCACCTCAGAAACACAAAAATTAAATGACCAAATTAGGAATCAGTCTCCAGTGACTAAACGCTTTTGTAGGTTCTTACGGCTAGTATCCTCCAACAGAGATGCATTTTTACAAAATACTGCTTATATAAAAAAGATGCCTTCACACTTTGTTGCAGGGGCTACTCCTTGAAATTTCATGTAACGTCCCTTCACATAATTTATCATTTTTGTAGTTCTGGGCCACAGCTAGAGATGCTCAGGGCTAACTTCTGGCTGTGCACTCAAGAATCACTCCTGGCGGTGCTGAGCGGACCATATGGGTTGCCGGGGATCAAACTCGGGTCAGCCACATGCCTAGTGCCCTCCTTGCTATACTATCATGCCAGCCTCTACATCTGTTTTTTGAGTGTCTTTAACAAGTCCAAGGGAAGGAGAGACATTTTCAGTGAAGTGATCAGTGTCCCAGGCATAGCAGCAGAGCAACTATCTTTAGTAACAAACGGGTAGCTTGAAAGTAAGCCATGTTTCTCGGGGCAAAAGGGAAAAAAAAAAAACAAACTGGATCTTCTTGAGTATTCAATTTGTCAAGCATATTGCTTTTGAAGTGCTTTGGCTGTCTGCCATGGATGGCTAAAGATGGTTTATGGGGCAGATGTCTTAATTCCTTGGGGGGGAAATGAGGGATTTTTCTCCATCTTAACACATGACAGGATCTTCTCCCCCCCGCCCTCCCCGGTCTGGGGCACTCAGTGCTGGGGTGTGGGGGTGGCCCCTGTAGTTCCAGGATCAAACCAGAGCGCCCGCATGCCAAGCTAGTATCTGAGCCCTTTGAGCCCTGTCTCTGCCCCTGGCACAGTCTTTATTTGCCCGTTATTTCCTTATTGGGGTCCTATCTGCCTCTCATCAGAGGTCCTTTTGAGAATCAAGTAAAATTTATAGTGCCGGCAAGAAAAGTGCCCATATAACCAGTCTGCTTGCCATCTGGTGCCTTCCGAAGTTTATTTGCATCCTGCTTGAGAAACTCGGCTGTATCTTCGAATTCTGTAGGTGTTTTTGGTGATAAAAAAAAAATCTTTTGAAGTTTTGTAGATTACACATTTCCTGGGAGTTTCTTTCTTTCTAAGAAAACCCAACATAGATGCATGTGCAAAGCCATCGTGCTAGATGAGTATGTGATTCTAGTTATTGATTATTATTACTTGGTGGGGGAGTTCATTTAAAAAGCTACAAATAAGACGCTAAGTTTTGTTTCTCAGTAATTTCTGGTGTTTGGAGGGCTGGGGATTTGAGCCACACCTAGTGATGCTCAGGGGCTATTCTCGGTGGTGCTTTCTTTTGTTTGTTTGGTTTATTGTTGTTTGGGGGACACGCCCCACAGTGCTCAGGACCTTCTCCTGGCTTTGTACTCAGGGATCACTCCTGGCAAGCTCAGAGGACCAGATGGAATGCTGGGAATCGAAATTGGGTGGGCCATCTGTAGGGTCAGAGCCTGACCATTGCACTATCTCTCTGGCCCCTTGGTGGTGGTTTTTATGTAAAATTGAACGGGGGTCAACCACATGCACAGCAAGCATCATCAACCCTGATCCCTTCACCCCCTTCCGGCACCCCCCACTCCTCCTTCCCTCCATCATTGTTTTCAATGTTTCCTTCCTTGTCCTGTTTCTCACCCCCAGAAATTCAGTTTAAAAAAAAAAAAAAGATGGGGCTTACTGACTCCAAGATGAGATAACAGTTTTCACACACTTTCCTGTACAGAAACCTTTTTGGATCATTTTTAGTCAATTATTCATAACAAACAACACAAAATAAATTATTTAGCATCTGCTTTGGGGGCAGGCTTGGGTGATGGTGGGAAAATTCAAAATAATGCTGGTTGGGATTGGTGTTGAAATACTGAACTTATGTAATTAATTTAGCACAATGGGTAGGGCATTGGCCTTGCATGTGGCCAACCGTCCCTCTCAGGGAGCCCGGCAAGCTACGGAGAGTATCCCGCCTGCACGGTAGAGCCTGGCAAGCTCCCCGTGGCATATTCAATATGCCAAAAACAGTAACAACACGTCTCACAATGGAGACGTTACTGGTGCCCACTCGAGCAAATCGATGAGCAACGGGATGACAGTGACAGTGATACAATGATACGTAATTAACTCCTGTGAACAACTCTTTGAAACTAAAATTTAAAAAAAAAATTAAAAATAAGAAAAAAGGCTTGTCAGCCAAGGAGTGAAACAGTCACGTGTTCCTCCATCCTAAACTTCCGAGGTGGGGGGAGGGCAGGGAAGCGCTCTGTGGACATCACTCAGAGCGTGAGTTTTCTGACCGCATCGCATGTCTCCACCGGCAGTTAACCGGGAGGAAGAAAAAGAGGGAAATGAGAGGAAAGCATCGCTCGCCTTCCCAGGCTGGACCCTGTGTGGCCACCGCCATCTGTTCACCTTATTTGACATCTGTTTCTTCCACGGTTCCTGCGAAAGCTTCCTCTTCTCAGAGGCCTTGGGGCCATCACTAGCAGGGCCAGCTCCAGAGCTAGGCCCCGCCTCTCTGCCCTGCTCACCATAACGCCATCGCTTCCTCTGCATGTTGGATGCCTTCTAGATTCATCCTTCCTAACTTTGGCCAGGCCAGGGCTCCAGCTCGGGGCCTCACACAGTGTAAGGCGCAATAGCTGAGCTCACATCTCTGGGCTAAGAGAAAAAAAAATTTTTTTTCTTTTCTTTCTGTTTTTTTTTTTTTTTCTGTTTTGGGAGCTGGAGAGGTAGTATAGGATAAGGCACTTTGCCTTGCACACAGCTGACTCTGGTTTCAGTCCTGGCACCGTGCAGGTCTCCCAAGCACCGCCAGGTATGGTCCTTGTACAGAGCCAGGAGTTAGCCCTGAGCACTGCTAGACATGCCACCCGCACCCCCTGCCACTGTGTGTGTGTCTGTGGTGGGGCCCGGAGGGGGGTGTTGAACCTTACCCAGTGGTACTCGTGGCTCTGTACTGGAGGGCCCTTGAGGTGCTAGGGATCAGATCTGGACTTCCCGCATGCAAAGCACGAGTCGGCCTCTGAGCTGTCTCTCCAGACCCAAACTCGGCTTTTTCTTTTTTTGTTGTTTTTTGGGTCACACCCAGCAATGCACAGGGGTCACCTGGTTCATGCACTCAGGAATCACCCCTGGCGGTTTTCAGGGGACCATATGGGATGCTGGGATTTGAACCCTGGTTGGCCGCGTGCAAGGCAAACGCCCTACCCGCTGTGCTATGACTCCAGCCCCTAGACTCGGCTTTTTGTTTGCTTGGTTTCGGTTGCTCCTGGCTCTGCACTCGGGGATCACTTCTGGCAGTGCTCATGCGTCTGGGGTGCCGGTGATTGAACCCAGGTCAGCTGAGTACAAGGCCAGCATCTTACTCTTCTCTGTCTATTACTCTATCCCCCTCACCACCACCCCCCCCCCACACACACACACAAACCCTTGTTTTCAAAAGTGTCTCAGATCGATTTCTCTTGGTGGGTCCTTTCAGTTCACTTTTTAATTGCCTTTCATTGTTTTCAGTTCTTCCTCTTCCATTGCTCGATTTGCTGCCATCTGTTTCGAGTTTGCCTGCCGATTCCTTATCTATGAATCAATAAGCAGTTACTAGACTCTGAAAGCACAGCACCATTCTTGGATGAAATGAGAATCGTGCACGCCTCCCTGCTTCTGTGATCCATCAGGCCTCTTGTTCTAATTCGCCAGTGCTTGTGCGGGGCCTATTGTTAAATATTTTAAACAGTACCTACGAAAACATTCTGGGGAAAATAATACTTTTTTTCTCCCAATGTGTGTGTGTAAAATCAGGTTCCTGAACATCAATCTTCTTTGTCCTCTTGTCATTTCTGTTTCGGAGGGAGAGTGCTTTGGACCACACCCAGCCGTGCTCAGGGCTTACTTCGGGCTCTGTTCAAGGGTCATCCCTGGCAGTGCTCGGGGGAGCACACGCGGTGCCAGCAATCAGCCAGGGTAGGCTGTGTGCAAGGGAGACACCTTAGCCTTTGCTCGTGTCCCCGGGCCTCCTTTCATCATTTCCTGCTCTTGCTGTGATTCCACCTAAGTCATGTTGTTTGTGGCTGCTGGTCTTGTGCTTTATCTTTAACGATCAGGGCAAACCCCTGGGAACCAGGCGATAGACTTAAGTGGTCGAATACATGCTTGGCACTGTGAGGCCCTGAGTTCAGTCTCGGTCCCCACACTGCCCCCCCTGGACACCACCAGGTGGGCTTTACTTGAAGAAAGGGGAGAAGGGGCGAAAGAGGATTCACGGGTTCATTGAGGTGCCTGCCTTGCTTGCGGCTGGCACCGAGTGATCCTTGCCACTGCGGGGTCCCCTGAGCCCTGCCGGGAGCTGAACAGAAACAGGCTAGCAACCTGCCCCAAGTACCACCACAAGGGAGGGCATCCACCCTTCCTCTCCTCGGCCGACGGAAGGGAGTAAAACCCTCGGTGAGAGAGACGCTGCTTTAAAGAACAAGTTCTGGCATGATGGACGTTGTTGGCGAGTCCGACAGCGATTGTTCCCGCTGAAGGGAGACACCCCCCGCCCCATGTCACCCTGACTCAGCTCTGGCCCATTGTGGGGGCCTGGGCTAAGAGACCCGGCAGCTCTGTGCCCGGCCCGGCAGCTCCTTGTTGCAGTGTATCCTCTCGGAGCCTGCTTCATGCCATAAAATCAGAACAAAAGTCAATCTTGCACCTTTTCCCTTTGAAGGGCGCCCTGGGCTGGGCTTATGACAGAGCTGGACCCCCAAGCCGAGAGGGACCTGCTGGGGTGTCCCTCTCGGCTCATTTAGAACCGAACGTTGTTCCAGTTTTGCTTTTCCCGTAGAGAGATCCGAATTCTTGTGGCCAGCAGCAAGTGGCTCTGTTTTCCCGTCTTGTCTCTGAAATATCAAATCCAGACCATTGACAGGAGTCTGGATTTGTGTTACAAAATGGCAATTTGTGCTTGATTCCAAATTATTATGGAAGACAACATTGTGTGTGTGTGTGTGTGTGTGTGTGTGTGTGTTCATTGCTTTATGTTTTTAAGGTATGGGATCTGCCTAGCAGTGCTCAGGGCCTGTGAACTCCTGTCTCTGTGATTGGGGATCATTCCCGGCAGTGCTCGAGGGACCCTCCATGGTGCTGGGGACTGAACTGGGGTTAGCCAGCATCTCTCCGACCCTCCCGAGTTTTCTGTCTCACAAGAACAGTGGAATTACACCCCCGACATCCCTCCACAAGCCTCCCTCTTCCTCTTTTTTTTTTTCCCTTTTGCTTTTTGTGCCACACCAGGCAGTGCTTAGGGTTTATTACTCCAGGCTCTGCACTCGGGGATGCTCATGGCCCAGCTCCCTGTGGGATGCCAGGGATCGAACCCCAGCCGGGCATGTGGAAAGCAAGCATGCTACCCACTGTCCTATTGATCCACCCTGCTTCCTTCTCCATCCCCCGGGGGTCGCCCTCCTGCCAGGCTTCCCTACCCTCTCTGCCAGGAAGCCCAGTTTTAGCTTCTTGCATATCGCAGGGCTGGAGTGATAGCACAGCAGGTAGGGTGTTTGCCTTGCACGTGGCCAACCCAGGTTCGATTCCTCCATCCCTCTTGAAGAGCCCTGCAAGCTCCTGAGAATATCCCACCCACACGGCACAGCCTGGCAAGCTCCCCGTGGCGTATTCGATATGCCAAGAACAGTAACAAGTCTCACAATGGAGATGTTACTGGTGCCCGCTCGAGCAAATCGATGAACAACGGGATGACAGCGCTACAGTATCTCGCAGATGTGCTTCGGCCCCTTGCCGTGTCCGGCTGTGCATCTTGCTTGCGCTGGCCTTCCCAGCTCATTTTCGGAGCAGCCTGTGTACCCTGGAGAAGACCAGCCCGAGCCTCCCGGCTTCTCTTCAGGGGGTTTGTGTGTTTCCGCCCCGACCTGCGGTGGGCAGGGCCTTGTCTGTCACCTCAGAGTGAATCGGAGAGGCGGGAATTTCAGGTAGGAGGAAAACTCACGCGTCTGGGCCTTGGCAAGGAGCAGCTAGGTCTCTCTGGGGGCACCCGGGGCTGCCCTCTGTGGGCTCTGGGGGACTGGCCCGGCCCAAGCTGGCCTACCCTGGGCTCTCCCGGACTCTGTTGTGCTCAGTTGTGTGTGGGGGAGACAGGCAAGTGGGGTTTGGTGACTGAGGCTGAGGGTAGCCATGCGTGATTCCGGTGCCAGCGGGCGGTTTCATCCTCTCAGTAGATTTGGGTTTTGTTTAACTTCGGGGATCAGAAGCTGTATTTTCTGGGCCAAAGGAGTCTGCTTCAGGCAATGGCTGCAATTCCTGGGCTGGTCACAGGGGGCGCCGGTGAAGGCCAAGCTGGGGTGTCTGTATGTCTGGCTTGGGACTGTTCAGGAGAGAGTGGGCTGGAGCCTGCTGGCAACCCAGGTGGGGACAAGAGGGTGGGGAGGGGTAGGGGGCATCTTCTCAGGCATCTTCCAAGGAGGCGGCGGCGAGGGTGATGGAGGTGATGCGTGAGGAAGTGAGTGGGCTTCCAGATCAGGTGTGGAGCGGCAGCCTCTGTTCACCGTCGGAGAAGGTGGTTGGTCTCAGGGTCCCCCCATCTTCGCCTCTGAAGTGCAGCATGGGAAAGGATAGTGCTGTTGGAGGCGTCTCCGTCAGAAGGGGGCGGGGGGGTGACTGCTGTGGCGTCATTGTCACCCTCCACACACAGACACACACACACACACACACATACACACACAGACATACACACACGTACCTGGAATGTTTGCTCCTCCGCACCTGGACCCCCTGCCCCCGCTGTGCCCAGGGAGGCCAGAGGGACCCACGGTGCAGGCGCCTGTTGACATGCGCCACTCGATCATTTCCAGGAGCTGAGGGAAATCCACAGTAAACAGCAACTCCAGAAGCAAAAGTCCATGGAGGCCGAGCGGCTGAGGCAGAAGGAGCAGGAGCGAAAGGTCCTCGAGTTAGAAAAGCAGAAGGAAGAAGCCCAAAGGTGAGTTCTGACTGCCCTCGGCCTGGCTTCCTCGGGTGTGTGTGTGTCTGTGTGTGTCTGTGTGTCTGTGTCTGTGTGTCTGTGTGTGTCTGTGTGTCTGTGGTGTGCTTCACTTACAGCCTGTCTGTAGGAATCATCCAGGCTTCTCCAAGCACTCACTGCCCCTAAAACCCTCTCTGTGTGCCTAGTATGTGACTGTGTGTAGGGGTGTGTGTGTGTGTGTGTGTGTGTGTGTGTGTGTGTGTGTGTGTGTGTGTGTGTGTGTGTCTCTCTCACTCTCGCTCTCTCTTCTCTCTCTCTCTCTCTCTCTCTCTCTCTCTCTCTCACACACACACACACACACACACACACACACACACACACACACACACACACACAGGGCACATGAATCCACAAATCTGTGCATGGGTAAGTAACCCCCTGCGGCTTTGGGTTCCTTCCCAGAGCTCTCCCCTGTAGCTGAAGACTTACCAAAGGAAATTGGGACACTTAGGGGTGCCCATTTGCATGCCAATAAGCAAACTCCTTTTCCAGTTCACAGCCTTCAAATGCAGTGACCCAAAGCACGCTTGTTCTGGAATCTTCAAGCCTCCAGCACCTCCCGCCCAGGACCCAGCCCTGCCACCCTGTCCTCTGCCCTCCCTTTTCCAAGTGCCAGTGGACCTTGGGGGCCACAGTTGGCCACTAGGACTGGTACAATGTCCTTGTGTTGGCCTTGTTTGGAGAGAGAGGGGGAGAGAGAGAGAGAGAGAGAGAGAGAGGAGAGAGAGAGAGAGAGAGAGTTTGGTTTCTACTGTAGCTTTCTGTAGGAAGTAGTAGAAGTCAAGCTGGAAACGTTTGGTGCACTGGATTTGGTGACTGGATGCTTGCTTTTTTTGTTTTTGTTTTTTCCTTTTTAATGTTTTGATTAATTTCAGACCCCAGGGATAAAAATTAAGCCCCAGCAAACCCATTAGAACAAGGGTAGTGTCTAAATGGTAAGAATCGGTGATGGGGGCCTGAGTGGTATAGCACAGAGGGTAGGGCTTTTGCCTTGCGCACACACACAGCCAACCCGGGTTTGATCCCCAACATCCCATATGGCACCCCGAGCCCCACAAGGTGTGACCCCTGAGTGCAGCACCAAGAGTAAGTCCTGAGCGATGCTGGGTGTGACCCAAAAAATAAACAAACAAAAAAGGTGATGAGAGGAAAACCAGAGAGACAGTACAGAGGTTCATCACTCTTGCCTTGCTCAAGGCTGACTCTGGTTTGATCCCCAGAACCACTTGCAGACCCAGGAGGGGCCCCTGAGCACAGAACCAGGAGTAAGCCTTGTGCCCTTACCCCAGTGAAAGAATTGGTGGTGGAGGCCCAGAGGGGTCGCTTGCAGGGCTGGCATGGGCAGGAGCCCCGGGGCCCATCCCGCATACGGTCTGCTTCCCTGAGCACCTCTGGGTACACGCAGAAAGAAACAGGGAAAGACTTGGTGGGTGACAAGATGAGAAGCTCAAAGTAGGAGCTGGGGCGATAGTGCAGCGCGGGAGGGCATTTGCCTTGCACACGGCCGACCCGAGTTTGATTCCGGCATCCCATATGGTCCCCCGAGCACCTTCAGGAGTAATTCCTGAGTGCAGAGCCAGGAGGAACCGCTGGATGTGACCCAAAACAAGAGAGAAAGAGGGGCGGGGGGGAGAGAGAGAGAGGGAGAGAGGGGGAGAGGGAGAGGGAGAGGGAGAGGGAGGGAAAGAGGGAAGGAGGGAGGGAGGGAGAGAGAGAGAATGAGAGAGAGAGAGAGAATGAGAATGAAGCAGACCATTGAGCCGATTTCTGGAGTCTGAGTCTGGGGCGTGACCATCTTAGGGTAGAGGATGTGGAGTCCGGTTGTTGGTTCTTGGTTTGGTTTTACTGGTTATTTTTAACGTTGTGGATAAGCAGCTCATATAGAAAATCTGTATCCACAGAACTGTTTTACTTGTTATTTATTTTTAAATAAGCAGCATTTGCTGTTGGTGGGTTTTTGTTTTTGTTTTTTTTTGGTTTTGGTTTCTTTTTTTTCTTTGTAGGGTGGTGACACACCCAGCCATGCTCGCCTCACACCCGGCTCTGCACTCAGGGATGATGACTCCTGGCAGGCTTGGGGGAATGTATGGATTCTTTCTTTTTTTTCTTTCTTTTTGGGTCACACCCAGCAACCCTCAGGGGTTACTCTTGGCTCTGCACTCAGGAATGACTCCTGGCAGTGCTCAGGGAACTATATGGGATGCTGGGAATCGAACCCGGGTCACCCGCATGCAAGACAAATGCCCTACCCACTGCCCTCTCTCTCCAGCCCCATAGTCACGGTTTCTCAAAAGATAGTTTATGCCAGGGACCCCATTGCATTAAATTTTTCATGTTCCTGCTGAGTAGAGATCCACACAACTTTAATTGTTTTGGTTCAGTTTGGTTTGGGGATCACACCCAGTAGGGTTCAGCGCTCTTGGGGGGCTGCATTGCTCCTGGTGGTGCTTTGGGGACCCTGGTAGCCAGACCTCATGCAGGCTTGGAGCCTCCCTCCCCTGCCCACAGTCCAGCCTCTTCCCCGGCTGCAGAATGAAGGCTCTGTCTCCGTGACGTTCCCTCGGCTGCTCCTGACTAACTCCAGGAGTTGCCCTGTGTGTGTTGACGGGTTACTGGGGTCATACTTCAGGGTATAGCTGGAACCAGGCGGCCTGGGATTGGACCTCTGGAAGGTGTGGCCAAGCTGTGACCGGGCCAGGCCCTGTGATGTAATATCTCTTGTCTCTTTATCCCTTTGTTTCTTGTCTGAGGAATGACCCGAGTTCGGGTCAGAGCAGTGAGCTGCTAGTGTCTGCCGAGGGCCTCGTCATGACCACTGGTTAGGTCATTTATTCTTTTTCTTATTTTGCTTTTTGGGTCACACCCAGCAGTGCACAGGGGTTACTCCTGTCTCTGCACTCAGGAATTTCTCCTGGCGGTGCTCGGGGGACCATATAGGATGCTGGGAATCGAACCCGGGTCAGCCGCGTGCAAGGCAAACGCCCTACCTGCTGTGCTATCGCTCCAGCCCCTATTCTTTTATTATTATTATTTTAAAAATTTTTATAGATTTTATCTATTAGGTCATTTATTCTTGCAGGTCATTTATTCTTGAGTGTCCCATCCAGCGTGATCATTTTATTCCATTTCTGGAATGTTCTGGAGCGAGAGGGAAACGGCTCCCAGCCCTTTCCGCTGGCCTTTGCGGTGGAGCTCACTGAGCAGTTCCCAAAGCCTCAATTTCAAAGTGCTGGTCTCCGCCAGTTCCCCGTGAATAGACACGTGGAGGGCCCCAGGAAAACGTGGGGGGCTCCTGTCCAGGGCTTCCGTCAGCGGTGCTGGGATTGTGCGTGCTCGTCCGCACAGTGTTCCCGTGATCACCGGCTCCATTTCTTGGACATACCGCAACGCTGCACTTGGTTTTTGTTCGGCCACCTCTGGATGACTGTGTCTACAGCTGGACGTCCGGAAGGTCACGTCAGCCCAACAGGAATCTTGGAGGGGAAAAGCCTAGCGAGGAAATTCAAGATATTTAATCCCTTTGGCTATAACATTATAGTTCACTTTTTAAAATTCACTTTTATTTATTTACTGGCTTTTTGGGTCATACCTGGCAATGCTCAGGGGTTACTCCTGGCTCTGTACTCAGGAATCACTCCTGGTGATGCTCAGGGGACCATATGGGATGCCGGGGATTGAACCCAGATTGGCCACATGCAAGGCAAACGCCCTCCTTGCTTTACTACTGCTCCAGTTCAAAAGTAGCAATGTTCTTACGTGTGTGTGTGTGTGTGTGTGTGTGTGTGTGCGCGCGCGTGCGGGTGTGCATGTGTATGTTGATGTAGAATCCAAGTTTTCTTAATAAAAGTGCTTAGAGATTAAAAAAATACGAAAGAGTGGGGTGCCCTGGCCGTCATAGCCAGCATTGCTGTCACCGCCAGGGGTGGTTGCACTATCTCACCTGCCCGAGAGTGACACAGGGCTTTCCAGTTTCCTTTTCATTTTTCTTTTGGGCTTTGAACCACACTCAGATGATACTCAGGGGCCACTCCTGGCTCTGCAGGGTATCATGTGGGCTGCCAAGAACTGAACCCAGATCTGCCATGTGCACGGCAAATGCCCTTCCTGCTGTGCTATCGCTCCGGCCTCTCTGTTTGCCCTTAAAGAGCCCTTTAAGAGAAGTGGTTTGTGGGCCGGAGCCGTTAGTCCAGCGAGTAGGTTTTTGGCCTTGCCTGAGGCTGACCAGGGTTGGATCCCTTGACCCAGAGGGTCCCTTGAAGCACTGTCAGGAGTGATCCCTGAGCGCAGAGCCAGGAGTAAGCCCTGAGTGCAGAGCCAGGAGTAAGCCCTGAGTGCCAACAGGTGTGGCCCAAAACACCAGAGAGAGAGAGAGAGAGAGACAGAGGGTAGGGAGAGAGAGAGAGAGGGACGGGGGTAGGGAGAGAGAGAGAGAGAGAGAGAGAGAGAGAGAGAGAGAGAGAGAGAGAGAGAGAGAGAGAGAGAGGGAGAGAGGGACAGGGGGGAAGGGGGAACAAGAGAGAGAGAGGGAAGGAGGGAGAGAGAAAGAGAGATGAAGAGAGACATGGGGAGGGATGTTGGCTAAGCTTCCCATCACTCCATACAGGACACGGGGCTAGCTGTGCCTTTCTGAATCTTGGGGTACCTCCTTCCCCCACTGCTCCTCCAGCTCCCAAACCCGAGGGTCCCGGATTCCGTTCATTCTCTCCAATGGACAGTTTTTCTCGGGGCCTGGCGCCTCCTGCAGATGCTGTGGGCTTCCCTGGGGCAGCGGGGCCCCGGGTTGCCTCCTCCCCCCCAAACAGCGTCTCTCCTTGGCAGACGAGCTCAGGACCGGGACAAGCCGTGGCTGGAGCGCGTGCAGCGGGACGAGGAGCTTCCGAGGCCCAGGAAAGCTGTGGATGAGGAGAGCCTCAAGAGGGACGAGAGCGTCCGGAAGAAGGACGGGGAGGACAAAGGTGAGCCGGAGACTCAAGACCGGCTGAGCCGCCTCTTCCACCCACATCCTGAGCCGGCCAAGCCTGCCGTGCAGGCGCCCTGGTCCACCGCAGGTAGGAGCTGCCAGAAACGGGCTGGGGTGGGGTCGGGGAGCCCATCTCTGCGACCTGATTTTTTATTTATTTATTTATTTTTATTTATTTATTTATTTATTTATTGCTTTTTTTGGGTCACACCCAGCGATGCTCAGGGGTTACTCCTGGCTTTGCACTCAGGAATTACTCCTGGCGGTGCCTGGGGGACCATATGGGATGCCGGGGATTGAACCTGGGTTGGCCGCGTGCAAGGCAGACACCCTACCTGATGTGCTATCGCTCCGGCCCCTGACCTGATTTTTTTAATTTAATTTTTTTTTTTCTTTTTGGGTCACACCCAGCAGTGCACAGGGGTTACTCCTGGCTCTGCGCTCAGCAGTTACTCCTGGCGGTGCTTGGGGGACCATATGGGATGCAAGGGTTCGAACCCGGGTCGGCCCGCGTCCAAGGCAAATCGCCTCCCTGCTGTACTATCGCTCCAGCCCCATTGGTGACCTTACTGGAGACGGAAAGGGAAAGGGGTGGGTCTCTCTTGGGGCGCTGGGGTCTTCAGTCGTCAGCTCTCTGAGTCCTTCTCACGCTCACTCTCGCCCACCCACGCCCCTGCCGGCAGGCACCAAGTCTGCACGCCAAGCTCCATTCATAGCGGAGGCCAGACCTTTCCTGCCCAGGCAGCCTGTCCTGCCCATCTTTTGTCAGCGGCTCTGGGAATTTCCGAGTGATTTCCTGGTAGCCCGCAGCCACTTCTCGATTGCAGTGACTGTGGCTGCCACGCCCGCAGCCCGCAAGGCCTCAAGCCCTGTCCGCTGCCTTTCAAAGCTGTGGCTCTTCTGGGCCCTGTGATCTTACGTTGCCACTTTAAATAGTGAATGAGGAAAGATTTTGCCATCGCCCAAAATTTTTTTATAAAAGAAACCCTTGTATCACAGGCAAACTGGAATACATTTAAAAAGAAATAAATTTGGGGCATGACTGGGTGACCCTCCCCAGCGTGAACCCACCCTGGCGTGTTCTCTGGTGCCAGTTGGTGGCTGTGCAGTGGAACATGGAGAGAAAAGGAGAGGGGAAAAAAAACCCAAACACACGGTTCCTCGAAGGCCCCTTCGGTTCCCGTCTACACCCTGGCCGTGGCAGGGCCGGACACACAGGCCCCGAGCCTGAACTCCCACCCTTTCTGCAGGGCGTGCCATCTGCGCTGACCACAAAGGAAGGCCGGCCAGCCCTCGGCCACACGAGACAGCTGTGCCCTCTGCGCGCGGTGGCCTGTGGGGTCCTTTCGTGACCTAAATGTCATTTCCCTGGGACTTTCCAGGAATTTTCAGGCAATTCCTTTCAGTCCCTTTGTGCTTCTGTCCTCAGATCTGAGGGTGTGTCCCGTGCACATACCTCTGAAGGGGTGTCCTGTACACACGCACACACACACACACACACACACACACACACACGCACACATACAGATTCCTAAGGTACTGTACATATACTCTCTCTCTCTCTCTCTCTCTCTCTCTCTCTCCCTCCCTCCCTCCCTGCCCCCCACCCCCAGGGGAAAGTGAGACTCTTCATCCACTTGCAGACTTGGAATGCGGAATCTTGCCCCCCAGGGCGAATCTGCGTGTATCTTAGTCCTCATAGCTTGGGGAGGAGACAGTTCCGAGAGCTGTGGCCCCCTGAGCGGGCCTGGAGGGGTCCCCAAGTGCAGAGCCAGGAGCCAGCCCTTAGCAGCATGGGGGAGGGGAGGCAGTTTGGGGCCACAGGCAGCAGCACGCCCGGCTGTCCCTGGCTCCGGAATGACCTCTGGCAGTGCTGCGGGATGGCCACATGTAAGGCAAGTGTTCAAATTCCTCGGTCGCTCTGGCCCTGAAACGGAAGATCTGAAAGAATAGCCGTGAGCAGAAAGGACTTGGGAGCGTGGTGGCTTTCTCCCCGTACTATTGTGCCACACCCGCCCCAGCTTAAAAAAAAAAAAGAAACATTCATGCTTAAGTCATATTCTCCTGGGCTCTATCCTCGGTCACGTTTCCCCCTTGAATATGTGGGGGAAAGCGCGTAATAGCATTCTTTGCCGGGGAAACACACACACACACACACACACACACACACACACACACACACACACACACACACACACACACACACACACACACACACACACACACACACACACACACACACACACACACACACACACACACACACACACACACCCCGTGCACCATGAATTCTGCGCCCAGGTGCCATGCACGGTTGCGTGCAACCCGGCCTGTGGCATTTCCTGTCTCTCCCAGGCCTGCCCGCTGCCTCTTGATTTCGCAGCGGCTTTCCTGCTGGTCTGGTTGGGATCTGGGCTCTCTGTCTAGATGCCTTGCCTGGAGCAGAAGGTGGTGGTGGTGGTGTGCAGGTGAGCGCCTGCGAGTGCCCGGCCCCACGGTGGTCCTGCTTGGCCCTTGGGCCTTGCTGTGGCCTGCACAGAGAGCGTGTCACCCTGGGGCTTGGAGTCTGTTTCCGGGTTTCCCTGATAGATGGGAACGGTCCGGAGGTCTAAATGTGTAACCGCCAAGCTGCGTGCGCGTTTTCTCCCTTTCTCTCTTTGTCTTTTTCGCTCACTCGCTCGCTCTCTCTTCTCCCAGCACCCCCGGTCTCATCTAAGGGTTTGTTTTTTCCCCTCCTTCTCCCACCCCTACCTTTCTGTGTCCGTGTGAGCAGAGAAAGGCCCGTTGACGATTTCCACGCAGGAGAACGTGAAAGTGGTGTACTATCGGGCTCTGTATCCCTTTGAGTCGAGAAGTCACGATGAAATCACTATCCAGCCCGGAGACATCGTCATGGTAAGAGTGCGTGGGGAGTGCGTGGGGTCTCATGCTCCAGCGACCCACATCTGGGGCCCCCTCCCCCACTGTCTGTGGAGATGGCATTTAAGCTGCTTTAAAATGGTCTGGGGTGGGGTGGGGTGGGAGGAGGCTGGCCTTAACCCAGTGGTAGGGGGACCGGTTTTGCCACATCCTGTAATCCTCTCCTTATTCCATACACTCATTAACATCTTAATACTAGTTATTTTTGCATGGACATAGCAAGGGATACATTGAGGCTTGCAAGGCAGCTCTCCTGGCAACATCTTGCCACAGACTCAGACTACAGCACTCAGGCCAGATTAATCATTCCTCAGCCTAGCAGGGTCCAAATCTAGTTATCACTGTTTGGATCATGACAACATTTGTCCATGATCAAGCTCTTAACTTACAGTTAAGCATTAGGCACTTTGGCCAGGCCCATCTCAATGCCAGGGTAGCACACAACTCACCGCTTGCTCTGGGTCTGTCTTGTCCTTCGTCAGGACCCTGCTTTTGGGGGTGCTAGGAAGTAAGGGCAGCTGAGGCTTAGGTCGAGAGAACAGATGCCCAGGAGGAAAATATCACGTAGAGTCAAATGACTCCCAGGTTACAAAAGCATAGCATTTGCTAAGTCTTCCTGTGTCCATACAAAAAGGACATGGCTCTGAATAAACTATGCAAAGGACTCAAGGAGAAGAGAAAAACAATATTTACAAGTCAACAGAGCACTAAGAAAGAAGCTACAAATAAACAAAGAGGAATGGGAGCACTGTAATGGGAGTAACCCAATAACCTAAACTACCTGAGGCTATGTTATCCTACAACATCCCTTTCTGTTTTGGAGTCGAGATGGTTGCGAGGAGCCTGAGTTGTCTCGTGGGCTTTAAGTACCGAAGGTGCTTGGGGTTGTTTGTGTGGCTGCCGGCCAGAGTGTTTCTGCCTTCAACCAGCGCGTCCGGCCTGGTCCACTCCCTTGATGAACAGAGCGAGAAAACAGCGAGGGTTTTGTGTTGTCGCAGTTGATTTTCCCTCAGCAGCACCATGACGTGGGGTCTTGTGGTGGGAACTGCAGCTATGGTGGTGGGCGCGGGAAGGAGTCGGCACTGTGTTTGACTGGAGTCAGTTTTTATAAAGCCCCGTAATTTCCTGGAGCTAGGTCCTAGCCAAAGAACAGGATTTGGGGACTGGAGTAAGCACAGCGGGTAAAAGCATTTGCATTGCATGTGGCCGACCTGGGTTCAATCCCCGGTATCCCATTTGGTCTCCCAGGCACCGCCAGGAGTGATTCCTGAGTGCAGAGCCTGGAGTCACCTCTGAGCATCACTGAGTGTGACACAAAAAGAAAAAATAATAATAAAAGAACAGGATTTGTAGGGGCCAGAGAGGAAGCCCAGTGGTAGGCTCTGGCCTTGTACATGCGAGATCTTGAATTGAGTCGCTGCCCCCCCCCCACCCCATCCCCGCCCTTCCCCTCCCCCCAAAGTCATTCTGGGGTGGCCTATCATTGCGTTGCCACTGGTTGCTTTCTGAAAGGCCATATCTGGGTGGAATCGTTCAGGTGCCCTGACACCTGCTAATTGAGTCTGACTTGCTTGCTCATCCTGGGGTCTCTGAAGGCTCAAGGGTGTTGCGTGGGCATCATGGCACCGTGCCCTTCCCTGGTTGGCGAGAAGGGCAGCATGTCCGTCCCGTACTCGGGGCAATCACTGCCCAGGAGCTTTTTCCTCTTGATTGTCTGACACAATGTACCATCGAGGCGGAAGCTCCAGAACCTTCTCAAACTCTCCCTCGCACCCCTGTGGTATGGCCCTGGCTGCAGGGTCTGTCTGAGCCGCGCTGGCAGCTGTGACCCGCTCTAGTTTGGGCGCGACACACGTGCGGTGAGGCTGGCGGCAGGCTCTGTCTGCCTCCCTCCTCACCGGCTCCTGCGTCCTGGGTCTTTTGTTTGCTTTTGGGTGGAAGGGATCATACCCTCACGGGGGTACCGGGCGGTTCCAGGGATCAGACCCGGTCAGCTCTAGGTATACCTGGTCTTCTGCTCATTTCATCTCTATTTGGTGGTCCCCAGCCCGGCCTGAGGCTTTTCTTTCATTGCAAACTCACTGCAGTCCCTGAAAGCACCAGGGCAGGGCAGGGAAGAGTAATTATTGCTGTCTCCTTACACTGTAATCGAAAAAGGAAACCAAACCAGGGCCAGAGCGATAGTCCAGTGGGGAGGGCGTTTGCCTTGTATGCGTCCGGCCAGGGTTCGATCCCTGGCATCCCATAGCACTGCCAGGTGATTCCTGAGCATCTCTGGGTGTGAGACCCCCCCCCCCCCCCAAGAAAAAAAAGAGAAAAGAAAAGGAACCAAACCAACAGGTTCTGAAGCTGGGTTTTGTTGCAACGTAAAGGGACAGAAAAGCACTGCTCTTTCCCAAGAGAAAGGAAGAAAGGTTAGCACGCCTTTGATGCAATGCGGAGCTGTCAGGACTCCGCCATGGTCTGGAGACCAGGCCCTGTCCCCTCCAGCTGGGGACTAGCTGAGGAGCTGAGAAGGCCTTGACTGGTCCGAGTTGCATTAACCCTCTCTTTGCCTTGCTTTCGAACCTTTGCTTTCCCGGTGGAGGTTAAAGGGGAATGGGTAAGTGTTCTCTCTCTCTCTCTCTCTCTCTCTCTCTCTCTCTCTCTCTCTCTCTCTCTCTCTCCCGCTCTCTTGCTTTCTCTCTCGCTTTCTCCCCCCACCCCCACCCCTGTGTATTCCGTGTCGGGGTCTTTCACGTGGCATCAGCTCTGTGTGTCTCCACGTCTCCGCGGGGCCGTCACCTGGCGCAGGTGTGCTGAGTCGGTGTTGTGGGTGAGTGGTGTGGAGCGCTGCGTCGGGGCCTCAGCCAAGGCCAGAAATCAGCATCAGGAGGTTAAATGGGAAAGATGAAAATCCTTTAAAAAAGGTTTACACTTTTTTTGGTGGGGGGAGGGTAGACCTCATGGTGGTGGTGGGGGGGGCTTGTCATGTGCTCCTGTGGTTATAGCTGGGGCTCCCACATAGCACACATGTACCCCCCTTCAGCATTCCCTTGGCCCTAGATATTTTTTTATTGGAAGTTTTATATAACTCTTTTTTAGGAAACTTTTACAAACCTTTCTAAGGGGCCAGAGAGGCAGTACAGTAAGGCACTTGCCATGCATGTGGCTAACCCGGGTTCAGGCCCCGGCGTCTCCCTGGTCCCCTAAGCATGAGGTCTGAGGAGTGATCCCTTTTGTCTCATTTTTGATTTTTTCATGCACCCGACCTGTTTCCTTTTGCTGTTTTCCTTTGAATTTCCGGAACACCTGAGCAAAGTTTGTTCACCATCTGCAGGTCATATAATCTCTGCAGCTCATTGGGTCTGATAAGGCTTTAGTGATGGCAGAGTGGGGGCTCGGCAGGGGGGCCAGGGGCCCTCTGACCCGAAGCCTCTAATGTCGGGAAATTTTCTCCCCCCAGCGCAGCTCCTTCCGGGCTAACGGGTGAGTTGCCCTTAGCGTTGCTTTCATGCGACTTTGGCAGTGTCTCCCATGGGGGAGGTTTTCCCCTCTTTGAAGGCTCCAACCTGGGTGCTGTGCCTTAAAGACCAAGCACGTGACTCGACTCACCATTGGAGCCGTCTCCACGGCCCTCTGTCAGCCATTTATTTATTTATTTCTGGGCCACACTTGGCAGTGCTCAGAGCTTACTCCTGGCTCTGTGCTCAGGGATCCCTCCTGGGCGTGCCCTGGAGACCATCTAGGGTGCCAGGGATCAAACCTGAGCCAGTCGTGGGAATCGAACCTGGGTCAGCTGCATTGCAAGGCATGAGCTTCGGTGCCCGGGAGAGCGATTGTGCAGCGGGTAGGGCGCTTGCCAGCCCAGGTTCAGTCTGGTTAAAGGAGTGGGCGGGAAACTGGGGGGGCCCGGTGCTAGGAAGTTACTCGGGTGGAGGGATGGGTGTTGGGAACATTGTATGAGTGAGACCCAATCGTGAACAGCATTTATTTATAATGCTAATCTCATGGTGATTCATTTAAAAAAAAAAAAACCAACAAAAAGCATGATTAAATCTATGTTAGCTGGACCATTCTGTAATTTAGTACATCCACACTGTACTAATCTGCCAGTTTACCCATTTTAGCTTAAATCTGAATCTGTCTTTCCAGAGTCTGAGTTCTTATTAGTAGTCAATAAGGAGTAACACAAAAATAATTTTCCTCCGAAAGCATTGTAGGTCCCCCGCGCCCTGGGAGTGATCCCTGCGTGCAGAGTCAGGCTGGGATAAGCACCTCACCACAGTACTATCTCTTCCGCCTCTGTTCTTCGTGTTGTCTGTAGCCCATGCCAGGTGGTGCCAACGGACTGTCCCTACTACTGTGCCTGGGGCTCTGTGGGATGCTGGAGGTCCCATCTTGACCTTCCTTGGACAGAACACGGGTCAGCCCTTTGCATTCTTTCCCCAGTCCTCCATGGGGCTTTTAAATGACTGAACATGGAGTCTCCTTCCCATGGGAGCTCTGGAACATGTGTGTGTATCTGGGTTTGTTTGTGTGGGTTTGGGCTGACTCCTGGCTCTGTGCCCAGGGCTGACTCCGGGGGGGGGGGGGTGCTCCGGGACCCGTATGCGGTGCCGGGTTGAACCTGAGGGGGCTGTATGCCGGCAGACGCCCTCCCCACTGTACTGTGGCTCCAGCCAGTGGGTTTGTCTTGATCTTCCTGTCCCTCTGGGGTAAACGCCACTTAGTCAGTGGAGACTTGGGAATTTTGAGCGTGTGTTGATCGCGCCTATAGTAAGGCCTGGACCAGTATAATCTGATTAAATAATTTGGTTAGACCCGAGTGATGAGGTCTGTCAGTCAGTTGTGCATAATCTTTGTGTTGGTTGGTTGCTTGCTTGCTTGGTTTGGAGAGGGGTGAGAGTGAGTGTCACACCCGGTGCCCTGGGGGTCCCTTCCCGCGGAGCTGGGGATCCCACCGCTGCCTCCCACTTACAGGAGCACACACTGGAGACCATTGGGCCGCCCTCCCCCCAAAATCCAGGCGCTGCCGGGGCTGCGGGCATTTCAGGACTATGATTAGGCCATAGCACAGGGGGCAGAGCCCGAGGCCTTGCCCCTCCTGCTGTTCCCTGGGGGCAGCGTGTAGGGACCCTTAGAGGTGGGGTTGAGGGTATGCAGGGTCGGTCTGTGTGCCCAGTGGAGGTGGGAGGTGTGGACACTGTGTCCAGTGGAGATGGGGGCTAAGGGACTGTGTGTCCAGTGGAGGTGGGAGGTGTGGACACTGTCCAGTAGAGGTGGGGGGTAGGGGACTGTGTATCCAGTGGAGGTGGGAGGTGTGGACACTGTGTCCAGTGGAGGTGGGGGGCAGGGGTCTGTATGTCCAGTGGAGGTGGGAGGTGTGGACACTGTGTCCAGTGGAGGTTGGGGGTAGGGGTCTGTATGTCCAGTGGAGGTGGGGGGGTGTCCAGTGGAGGTGGGGGGTAGGGGTATGTGTGTCCAGTGGAGGTGGGAGGTGTGGACACTGTGTCCAGTGGAGGTGGGGGCTAGGGGACTGTGTGTCCAGTGGAGGTGGGGGTGTGGACAGTGTCCAGTGGAGGTGGGGGGTGCAGGGACTGCATTTCCTGCGGGGTTGGGGGGTGGCCTTGCGGGTTTCCTCTGTCCCTCTGACCCCCCCTCCCCCCATTGTTCCCCCAGGTGGACGAGAGCCAGACTGGGGAGCCCGGATGGCTTGGCGGAGAACTGAAAGGAAAGACAGGCTGGTTCCCCGCCAACTACGCAGAGAAAATCCCGGAGAACGAGGTCCCCGCCCCCGCCAAGCCCGCGCCTGACCTGTCCTGCACCCTGGCCCCCAAGCTGGCTGTGCGGGATGCCCCCACCCAGCCTGCCACCACCTCCGCAGAGCCCTCCGCCACCCCCAACAACTGGGCCGACTTCAGCTCCACGTAGGTGTAGTCTCGTGCGTGCCGCCCGCGTCCGAGACCCCCCCGCTCCCCCGGCAGTGATTTCTGAGTTGTTGACCTATCTGCAGGGGGTGGGGGGAGGCGGCAGGGTGGGGGGCACCTGGGCTCCGTCCTCAGCGTCACTTCTCTGAGCCGGACGGCCGCCTCGTGACCAAATAAAGCCGATTGCCTTGCCGTCTACAGTCGTTTGTCTGGATTGTTCGATCTCGAGGAAGGAGTGTAGCACAGCTGCAGTGTGTTGGCCCGGCCCTGGGCTCAGTCCCCGGGACAGAAGATGACAAGGGGGAGAGAGGGAGAGAGAGACAGAGAAACAGACAGAGATAGAGGTGGAAGAGAGAGAGAAAGAGGTGGAACGAAAATTCCTCCTAGGGATTAGCCAGGATTGGAAGCTGGTTCTGTTTGATGTCTGTCCTTCCTCTCTCTGTCTCTGTCTCTGTCTGTCTGTCTGTCTGTCTGTGTCTCTCTCTCTCTCTCTCTCTCTCTCTCTCTCTCTCTCTCTCTCTCTCTCTCTCTCTCGGTGTCTCTCTGTTTCTCCTTCCTTCCCTCCCTCACTCCCTCACTTCCTCCCTCCCTCCTGACCCCCTTCAGAGAGGTGGCACCTCTCCGCCCTTCAGCCTGGTGCATGGACAGAATTCCCTCTTCCCTCCCATCCGTGAGCCCTGAGACCCAGGCCCACACTTCCAGCTTCAGGGCGGGTCCAGACAAGCTGTCCAAGGTGGTTAGCGCTTTCAGATAAACGGAGCTAGAAGGTGCTTGTTCTTTGTGAAACCTTCCTGTGGATGGAACAGACTGAACTGAAGATCGAGGGGCAAGGAGGGCAGAGGAGGGCGCGGCGGCTCAGAATAGGGGATGGAAGGGGCACAACCGGCGAGGGGAGGAGGTGGGGGGGGTCGGGTGCTCGGGCCCGAGATCCTCCCATGCGTGTCTTCACCGCAGCGCTGGGGGTCTCTGGGCTGGGGCGAGGCTCCAGTGGTCATGTGTGAGGCCAGGGTGACCCCCCAGCAGCGAGAAGTGGAAGAATTAATTCTATTGAAGTAGCCTTTCCGTATCCTGATTCCAATTCTGGTCCTTCCTGATAATCTTGATTTTATTTTTTGAGTTTTGAGGCCACACCTGGCAATACTCAGATCACTCCTGGTGGGCCTTGGGACCTCAGAGGGGTGCTGGGGATCAAACCCAGTTGACCAGGTGCAAGGCAGATGCCCCACCCGCTGTACTGTCACTTCGACCCAACACGTAACATTAATTTAGTTAGTTAGTTTATTTTGGGTTTTGGATCACACCTGACTCTGCACAGGGCTTATTCCTGGCTCTGCAGTCAGGGGTACTCCTGGTGGGTTCTGGGGATCATATGGAGTATCAGGGATCAAACCCAGGTGAGCATGTGCACGCCACACGCCTTCCCGGCTGTCCTATCTCTCTGCCGGCCCCTGATCTTTATTTTATTTTTTTTCTTTTTGGGTCACACCTGGCAATGCTCAGGAGTCACTCCAGGCTCTGTACTCTGTACTCTGCCTGGTGGTGCTCAGGGGATCATAGGAGATGCCGGGGATTGAACCCAGGTCGGCCGTGTGCAAGGCCAGTGCCCTACCCGCTGTGCTATAGCTCCAGCCCCTGGTGTTGATTTTAAAGTTAAGTCTTTTTCCTTTTGGTTTGTTTGGTCTTGGGGCCACACCCCCCGGTGGTCGTCCCGCCTCTGCGTCAGGGTCACGGGATCACCCCTCGAGAAGCCCAGCAACTGTGTGCTGCCGGGGGTCTCACTGAGGTGGGCCACACTCACGCAACTGTCTGAGCCCCCGAACTGTCGCTGCAGCCCTTTTTCACGCCCCTCCTCCCCTATGAGGCTGCGCTCACACCCTGGTTCCGACGTCCCCCGAGAGCTTGGGCTGGAACAGAAGGCGGACGCCGGGATGCATGGAATTTTGCTGTGCAAGATTTTGTTTCACCTGAACCCAGCAGCGAGCATGACTCTCTCTTCGATAAACGTGCTGCTTTCCTACTCGAGCTTTGGCCCACTCACCTCACCGACCCTCCAAATCAGGAGGTGGGGGGCGGGAGGCTTGATTGTCTATTGTTCAGACTTGGGTTTCATCATATTATGATGTAGAAAGAAAATCGCATTTAGGACCAGAGAGATAGCACAGCGGGTGCAGCATTTGCCTTGCACGTGGCTGACTCGGGCTCGATCCCCAGCATCCCATAGGGTCTCCTGAGCACCACCAGGAGTAATTCTGAGTGCAGAGCCAGGAGTAACCCCTGAGCACAGCCGGTATGACCCAAAAAGACAAAAAGGGAAAGAAAGAAAGTGGAAAGAGAGAGAGAGAGAGAGAGAGAGAGAGAGAGAGAGAGAGAGGGAGGGAGGGAGGGAGGGAGGGAGGGAGGGAGGGAGGGAGGGAGGGAGGGAGGGAGAGACACAGAGAGACAGAGACAGAGAGATTGCATTTAGTTGACCAGAGAGCTAGTACCATGTGTAAGATGCTTGCCTTGCACATAGGGGACCCTGGTTCAGAACCCCCACAAGTGTTTCCCTGAGCCCCCCGCCCCCCATAAGTGAACCCCGAGCACAGGGCCAGGAGTAAGACCTGAGCACTGCCCGTTGCCCACCCTCCTCCCGCCTCTGAACAGAGAAAGAAAAATGCCCATTTATATCGATGCTTGTTCTTACACTATCCCCAAGCCGCCGGACCCCAGTCCCCCACCCCCCCTGCTGCCCTGGTGTGCCCCGGGTTGTCCAATGTGGTAGTGGGCAGTCGTGGAAAGGCACCGGCAAGGGCTGTGTAGCCAGTTGCCACGTGTGGCCTCGGCTGTGCTGTTGCTGCAGCCGCTGGTTTTGATGGGGTTTGTTGCTTGGTCTGTTTTGATGGTGTCCGGGGCGACACCTGGCTCAGTGCTCAGTGCTCAGGCCGTGGTGGTGCTATGATGTGTCTGGGTGTATCGCAAGGCAAACGCTTCCCCTTGCGCTGGGGCCTGCTCCTGGGAAGGGCGGCAGTGACCGTGCGAGTCGGTCTCCTTCCCATTCTCACGAGCTGCCCTAGCCGCTCTGTGGGACCCCTCGGCCGTGCCCGTGGTACGGTGTCATTCCCGATCAGGGCAGGGCTCAGGGTTCAGGGCAGCTGCTCTCGACGCACCAGCCCTTGGCCGCTTGATGGACCATTTCAGGCATATCATCATTAGGGGGCCTTGGGGGCCACGCCCGGAGGTGCTCAGGGCTTAGTCCTGGCTCTGCACTCAGGGATCACTCCTGGTGTGGCTCGGGGGATCATCTGGGGTCAGCCGTATGCAAGGCAAAAATATAGGCCCTTTCCCCTACACTCTCTCTCCGGCCCCTGTTTTCTTGTTGTTGTTGTTGTTGTTGTTGTTTTAATTTTTTTTTATTTTATAAGGTAGTTCACAATATTTGATGACATCTAGTATTCAAACACCAATCCCACCACCATGACACCTTCCCACCACCACATTTGACATGTTTCCATCCCGAACCCCAATTCTTGCCTCAAAGCAGAACCGAAATAATATATTTTGTATTGTTTGTTATGAAAAACCACTGAAAATGCTACAAAAATGTATCCATAGAGGAAAGAGTGTGAAGATTATTCTATTTTGACAGGGCCCAATAAGACCTTCTATAAGAGATCACTAACATGTTGTTCAAGGTTGAGCCTTGTGAACATTCGTATACATATATATCTGTAAAGATATATATGTATGTAGATATGTATTTCCCTCTATGATTGGTTGCCTGCTGTTTGAACCCCATGAAATGTGGTGCGGTACTCTTGGAGTATGGGTAGGGTGTGTCTTATGACGTGTCATGTGGCCGCATTTGTGGCCGTGCAATCCAAGAATAAGCTCACTTATAAAAGAGGTTTGGCCGGAGACTGTGGGGAGCTGCCTCGGGCCTGGCGGTGGTTGGGTTCTGGAGGTTTTCGGCTGCCAGGGCTGGGTCCCTTGGGGGCCCCTGTTTTTTTTTTTTGGCCTTGAAAGTCTAAGCCACCAGTGGTCTGCGCCAGCCCTGGCACACAGCTGGTGCATGCCGCAGACCTTGGGAAGTGTGTGCATGTGCAAAGCGGTTGCCCGGGACCCGCCATTCACGCCGGCTTGCTCTTCCCTCCAGGTGGCCATCCAGCTCTGGGGACAAGCCCGAGACCGACAACTGGGACGCGTGGGCAACGCAGCCGTCCCTCACCGTGCCGAGTGCCGGCCAGCTCAGGCAGAGGTCGGCCTTCACCCCAGCCACCGCCACCGGCTCCTCGCCCTCTCCCGTGCTGGGCCAGGTAAGCCTGTGTGCTGGCGCCTCCATGTCTGGCCCGGTGTTCCCCCCTCGAGGTGGGTCCAGTGCCGGCTGGCGTGCGCGTGGCGTGTTTGGGGAAGGAGCATCCCCTGTTAGGCAGAGGTGGGAAGTGAGGATATTCCAGAGTCGCAGCATTCACGGGCGAGAGATGGAACTCAGACCCACCGTCCTCTCTCTGCCGGTGCCCCAGATCATGTGACAGGGGCCCACCCATGGGGCACCATGGGTAAGGTGGGTCTGGGAGAGACCTCCCATGTGAGAGGTTCTGAAAGTTTCTGAAGTACAGTGGGTTTTTGGTTTTATTTATTTTTGATTTTTTTTTTTTTCGGTCACACCCGGCAATTCTCAGGAGTTACCTTGGCTCATGGCTCCAGGGACCATATGGGATGCCAAGGATTGAACCCGGGTCGGCCACTTGCGAGGCAGAGGCCCTTCCTGCTATACCATCGCTCCGGCCCCCTTTTCTCTCGCTCAGTGTTTGGCTGTGGTGAAGTGCCCCATGGGTGTAATCCGGGGCTAGGTGTGCTGTCCAGGGCCTCTGTCCCGAGGGTCCCAAGTTAAAAGTCCCAGTTGGAAAAGTTATGCAGAAGGGCTAGAGAGATAGTACAGCGGGTAGGGCATTTGCTTTGCGCACGGCCAACCTAGGTTTGATTCCCAGCATCCCATATGGTCCCCTGAGCAGCGCCAGGAGTAATTCCTGAGTGCAGAGCCAGGAGTCACCCCCATGCATCACCAGAGGTGACCCAAAAAGCTAAAAAAAAGGAAAAGAAAAAAAATCGTGCAGGGGCTGGAGCGATAGCACAGCGGGTAGGGTGTTTGCCTTGCACGCAGTCAACCCGGGTTCGAATCCCAGCATCCCATATGGTCCCCTGAGCACCGACAGGAGTGATTCCTGAGTGCAGAGCCAGGAGTAACCCCTGTGCGTCGCCAGGTATGACCAAAAAAGAAAAAAAATCGTGCAGAGATTTAAGGCAGCAAGCACCAGCGGGCGTGGAGTCCTGCGTGGCTGTGCATGGGGCCTGGGTTGACCCACCCTTGGTGCCACGTTGAACCCCAGCAGTCCAGTCACTCCTTTAGGACAAGCCGTCGCTCACTCTACCTGCCGGGCAGATGGGGGCGTCTTGAGTGCCCTCGCGTCTCCCTCAGCAATCAGAGAGGACGCGACAAGGCTCTTTCCTTCAGGAGATGCTAAATGCTTCCCCCTGCCTTTGCAGCTGCCCTTCCCGCGCCCCTCCCTGAGACTAACCTACCCTCAGCCCCGGCTCCTGCTCCTCCTCCCGGACCCTCCGCGGCTGTGCGTGTGCATCTCCTCAAGACCTCAGCCCGGGCCCGGCTCAGGGCCCCCCTCCAGGGCTGCCTCCTCCGAGGGAGTCTCCCAGCGGCCCGCCGGCAGGATGCACCCCTCTCCTGCATCTGCCCTCCGGGGGGATAGCTGGGAGGTCCTTATAGTGCATTGAGATGGTGGTTCTCGATGAGTGATCGGTCGGGGGTGCAGAGATAAACAAGGCGTGAGGAATGTTTGAAAGTGGAGGGCTGAAGGGGCTGGAGCGATAGCACAGCAGGTAGGGCGCTTGCCTTGCATGCGGCCAACCCAGGTTCGATTCCCAGCATCCCATATGGTCCCCTGAGCACCGCCAGAGGTAATTCCTGAGTGCAGAGCCAGGAGTAACCCCTGTGCATCTCCGGGTGTGATCCAAAAAGCCAAAAAAAAAAAAAAAAAAAGTGGAAGGCTGAAGCTCACTCGGGCCACTCGGCACTGACTGGCTTTTGCAGCCCCTTTTTATTGGGTTGACTACCAGAACATCCAGCATCCCTCAGAGCACATAACATCAAAATACATAAGATCAAAACACCTTAAAGTGCATATTATTTTGTAGCCTAATGACGCACCAAGTTCTTGATGAAGTCATTCGAACCACCTTGTAAATCTTTACACCCCACTTCCCGTATATTCCACCTCAGATCCATGCAGGCTCTGCGCAGTAGCCCAGTACGGTATTTGTTTAACTTCCAGCCTGTCGTAGCACAGTTAATCTCGAACAGAAGGCGGCTGCACGGGACGTGCTGCTCCCAGCCCAGATCACTCAGATTCCTCCTCGCTGTTCACAGCTATGACACGGCCTTGTTTTCCAAGCCGAGTTCCCGGAACTTCTGCAGGACTCTGGTCAGGCTCCAACATTGCGGAATGTAACGTCAGGCACCCCATCCTCCTCCCAGCCCTTTCTCTGCCCTTCACCCCTTCCTGTTGTTTTCCAACATACTAAACAGTTCCCAATAAAGGGTTTTCCCCTGAACCGTCCAGGGCGACAGACGTGGCATTTTATTTTATTCTTTGGGGTCACACCCGGCAGTGCTCGAGGCTTAACTCAGGGATCTTTCCGGGTGGTGCCGGGAGGACCCTGTGCCGTGCTGGGGAGCAAACCCGGGTCAGCCACATCCCCAGGCAAGTGCCCTCCCTGCTGTATGAAGACACGGTGTTAGATTCCTCTTGTGGAACACCCCTCTGCCCACCCCCTCCCCCCGCGTTCCTTGCACACCCATGTGCTGCCAGTGGCAACTGCAGCGGGTGGTGCCAGCCCTACCCCGTTTCTCTGACCAGAACCCCAGCACGCACTGTCCAGGGCAGAGCCCGGGTCTCTGCCCGCCAGAGCCGTCGGCTAGTTCTGCTGAGACAGTTGTAAGATTTCTGCTCCCAGGCTAGAGCAATCACACAGCAGGGAGGGCGTTGCCTTCATTCGGCCAACCCGGGTTCAATTCCCAGCATCCCATATGGTCCCCCGAGCATCACCAGGAGTAATTCCTGAGTGCAGAGCCAGGAGGAACCCCTGAGTATCACTGGGTGTGACCCCTCCCCCCCAAAAAAATAAAACCTGCCTAGTCTCACACAGACCCGCAAGGACTCTCCCAGTCTGAAGAAACGAACCCCAGGTTCTCAGGAAGGCTTCCTGGTCAATCACAGTCGCTAGTCACGTTTGGGGGGTGAACCCTGAGTTTCCCTCAGAAGCTTTAGAGCTCCATGGAGTTCGGGTGGGCAGCACCCCAACCTGGCACTTAACTCAGGGGTCAGCCACAAACAAGGGCAGAATCCTCAGTGGCAGACTGTTGCTCCCCGGAGCTGCGGAAATGTGCCCTCTGGAGTTTGGGTGCCCACCCGCCCAGTTGTGAGTCCTGGAAGAAGGCGGTGTGGACGGAGGGCAGTCAGCGAGCAAACCCTCTCCGTTCCTCTCTGCCCCGCCCAAGGGTGAGAAGGTGGAGGGGCTGCAGGCGCAAGCCCTGTACCCGTGGAGGGCCAAGAAGGACAACCACCTGAACTTCAACAAGAACGACGTCATCACCGTGCTCGAGCAGCAGGACATGTGGTGGTTCGGGGAAGTCCAGGGCCAGAAGGGCTGGTTCCCCAAGTCTTATGTGAAGCTCATTTCGGGGCCCGTCAGGAAACCCACCAGGTATTTTCTGTGGGCCTTCGTCTGCTTCTGTTTGATCCAAAATATAGTGTTGGGTCTTGCTTTGCTGTCTGCATGGAGGGGAGAGGAGAGGATGGGTGGGTGGCAGGGAGGTGCGGGGAGGGTTGTCTGTCTTGAGGGTCTGTCTGTCTGTCAACAGCTGAAGCTCAAGAGTGTGGTGGCAGAAGAGGAACAAGAGCAGGGATCAAGTTTTCCTTCCCTGGTGGAAACTTTCATCTTTGTTTTTGGTTTTTGGCTTCGGGACGGGAGTGGGGGTGGTCTCACCAGCCACGAGGACTGAGTTAGAACTTAATGCCACAGCCCCAGCAAGCTGTGTTGCTCAGGCCTGGGGGTACCGAAGGTTACCTCGACCACCCCAGTGTGCTCAGGGCACCTTCAGGGCTGCACCCAGAGACCCTCCAGGCTTGGGGCTGGGGGCATCCAGAATGGGTCAATTGCATGCACCTTTTTTAGTTTCTCTTTTTTTTTTTTCCGCAAGGGTGTTTTGCAAGGTCTCTACCAGGAGATGCTCAGGGGTTCCTGCTGGCTCTGCTCTCAGGAATCACTCCTGGCAGTGCTCGGGGACCATATCTAGAGGTGCCAGGGGTCGGCCACATGTAAGGCAAATGCCCTACCCACTGTGCCATGGCTCCCACCCCAGTGCAAGGCGTGCGCCTTCATCCCTACACCAGCTCTTCGACCTGTGTCTCTAGGGGGGGGTTTGGGATGCATTTTCACTGTGCAGCAGAAAATTCCACTCTGGAACATTCTTGTGGATCTGTCGGCTCTCGTGTTCTCCTGCTGGGGGTACCGGGCATGCTGCCGAGGAGGGCTGAGGACTTGGAAGCCAGTATTTCTGGAAAAGTAATTGACGAAAGAGAATCTCTTTTTATTTTTCTCAATGGGGTCTTGAGTAGCGTGGAATCTGAACAAGTTTGTTGTTTCACTTACTCCAACTGTTTTAGCTGTTGGTTTTTTTGTTTTGTTTTGTTTTGTTTTAATTTTTAAAGTGTGAGCTTGGAGAAGAAAGAAGTCTGAAGTGCAGAGCAGCCAAGCCGCTTTCAGTCACGCTCTGAAACAAAGCTGTAATAAAAAATAAAAATCCAAGAGTGGGGAGCTGGAGCGATAGTACAGCAGGTGGGCGTTTGCCTTACATGGGGACAACTTAGGTTCAATCCCCAGCATCCCATAGGGTCCCCTGAGCACCGCCAGCAGTAACTCCTGAGTACAGAGCCAGGAGGAACCCCTGAGCATCAACAGGTGTGACCCAAAAAGGGAAAACAAAAAACCAAGAGCGTTTTTTTGAACCAAGACCGACCCCGTTAGAGAGAGAGAGAGAGAGAGAGAGAGAGAGAGAGAGAGTATGTAATCTAGCCAATAATGAGTGGGGTTGGTCTTGGTTCTAAGTCACACTATTGGTTTATGTTTTTTTTTTCTTTTTGGGTCACACCCGGCTATGATCAGGGATTCCTGCTGGCTCTATACTCAGGAGTCACTGGTGGTGGTGCTCGGGGGACCATATGGGATCGAACCTGGGTCTGCCCCGTGTAAGGCAAACGTCCTACCCCCTGTACTATCGCTCCAGCCCCCCAATCTTGGTTTTGTTTTGTTTTAATTATAGCTTTATATCAGTTTTACAAGCCAAAGAGCGTTGTCACTTGTAACTGTTGCCTCTGGCGATGAGGATTAAGACCCTCCCTGCCCCCTTCTTTCAGCACCGACTCGGGTCCATCGGAAAGTCCAGCCAGTCTGAAGAGAGTGTCGTCCCCCGCCACCAAAACGGCTGCTGCCGGCGGAGATGGTGAGACCCCGACCCCGACTGGGGCTTCCCCGGGAGCGAGGGAACTGTGTGGTGGAGGCGGCCGGTGTTTGCAGGAAGAGTGCATTCCGTTTTCTTATCTAAGAAAACTTTTAATTTGTGCTTGCACTGCCTGAAATACCAAGATAAAATGTACCTGGAACGCGTCACAGAATCCCATCACATCCATCACGCTGTGCTTGTGATCTTTGAGCACTGTGCCAGGAGTCATCCCTAAGCACCCGTGGGTGTGACCCCCCCAAAAAATAAATAATAGATGGGGGTGTGGAGAACACTGAGGGCTAAAAAAATATGTAGAGTGGGGAGGCCGCTTGCTTGCAGGGGGCCAACCCTGGTTCATTCCCGGCATGCCACATGGTTCCCCAAGCACTGGCAGAAGAAATTCCTGTGTGAGAGCCAGGAGCAAGCGCTTGAACATCAAAAACCTAAAATTCAGAGCTGCTGTCAGAGCAAAGCTGAATTCCCTGCCCGTGGCTGACTGGGAGCCCTCAGCTTTGCAACACGGTCCTCGAAGTCCCCGGTGCTGACATTTTTCAGAGTGGCCCTAGAGGCCCTTCATGGTCGGCACTTTTCCCTCCATACTCCGTTCTCTGAGCTTGGCAGGAGCATTTTGTTAGAGAACCAGCACAGCTACGCAGGTCATCCCAGTTCTGCCCTGTGTAGGCCCCCAGACAGATGACTTAGGCCTGAAAAAAAAGGGTATTTGGGGGGTGTTTACTTATAGTTGTTCGTGTGTGTGTGTGTACGGGGCTTGAGGGCCAAGCCTGGCGATGCTCAGGGCTTCCTCCTTGGCTCTGCACTCAAGAATCACCCCTGGCGGGCCTCGGGACCATATGGAATGCCGGGGATTGAACCTGGGTTGACCACATACAAGGGAACTACACTCTCCATTCTGCTATTGCTCCAGCCCCAGTTAGTTGCTTTTATTTCCTATTCTTTACTTCTGGGCAGAATCCTCAGGGTTGTATGTGCCAGTAGGAGCAGTGGGTTTAAGAAATACCCTCCAGGCCTCCTAGTTCAGGACGTGTCTTATTCCATCATTGTCAGAGGGACCAAAGCCTTGAGTTGAAGTCTCCCCGGCTTGTTTAGTTACTTCTTCTTTTTTTTTTTTTTTTTTGCTTTTTGGGTCACACCTGGCGATGCACAGGGGTTACTCCTGGCTCTGCACTCAGGAATTACCCCTTGCTGTGCTCAGGGGACCATATGGGATGCTGGGATTTGAACCCGGGTCGGCCGCGTGCAAGGCAAACGCCCTACCCGCTGTGCTATCGCTCCAGCCCCTTGTTTAGTTACTTCTTAGGGGTCCTTTTAATAAGTGATAGGAAAAACACTTTTTCCTATAGAAGGTCTTGTTGAGCTTGTTTGTCACAGGGAGAACGTTGCATTCTTGAGAAACATTGCATTTTGAAGAGGTTTTTTTTTTTGGGGGGGGTCACACCCAGCAATGCTGGGTTACTCCTCGCTCTGCGCTCAGGAATCACCCTTGGCGGTGCTCAGGGGACCATATGGGATGCTGGGGATCGAACCCGGGTCGGCCATGTGCAAGGCAGATGCCCTACCCACTGTGCTATTGCTCCAGCCCCGAGTATCTTTTATTTTTAAATTTTTTGTTTGGTTTGGGGGCCACGTCTAGTAGTGTTTGGGGCTCTCTGCTCAGGGGCTATGTGGTACCAGGGATTAAACCTGGGTCAGCCATATACCAGGCAGGTGCCTCACCTCTGTACTGTCTCCTGTCTCTCCAGCCTCTAAAGAGAATGCTTTGTGGGGTTTTTGTTTGTTTGTTTGTTTGTTTGTTTTGGGTTTTTTTTTTGCAGGGTGGGGGCACTCCTGGCATTGCTCAGGGCTGCTTCCTGGCGGGGCTCAGGGAACCATGTGGGCTGCCGGGATCGAACCAGGCTCAGCCGCATGCACGGCGAAGTGTCTTCTCACTGTGCTGTTGCTCTGGCTCCTTCATCCCTTGCCGCTGCCTCCCCTGGGCTCCTGACGGAGACAGTGAGGGCCTTCCCGGGTGTCAGCTGGACAGGGGGAAGCTGATTTGCTCCGAAATAGGAACTCGGGTCTGTAGAGCTCAGCCGGGCGGCAGAGGAGAGTTGGGAAGGACTCGTCCTAGCAGACGTGTGGCGGGTGCTCCGGGAGCAATCAGATCTCTCAGGAAAGCGTGCTGGCTTCCTGGGTGCAGAGCAGGGCCATGGGGAGTGGGTGAAAAGCCCCGAGCTGCCCCTCCCCCCATACTGCATTCAGCATCGTCCTGTTAAAGCAGGCGGATGGACTGGTCACAGCGCCCGTGGCAGAGGTCTCAGCGGCGGGGGCTGGGCGGGTCCCTGAATCCTGAGATTCCTCCCGACAGCTGTGTCCTCCTGGGCCCAGGGGGGTTCAGCCAGAGTTCACACTTTGAGAGTTGCTGAAGCATTTCGACAGTCACTTCAGAATGGGACCCGACTCTAAGTGCAAGGAAAGGAAGCACAGGGCTGGTCTGGAGGGCCTCAGGCCTCCTCTCCGGGGCCAGACGGGAGCAGAGAGACCCGGTCCAGGGGCAGCCAGGGTGGGAAGCAGCCACAGAAATGTCCTTTCTTGCTGCATCGCCCCGAGTCCGACTTCCTGGTGCAGGGGCTCACATATCCCCTTGCTCAGCTGGGCGCGGGTCCCCCTTTAAAAATATTTTTTGGGGGCCGGAGCAATAGTACAGCGGCAGATAGGACATTGGCCTTGCACACAGCCGACCCAAGTTCAATCCCTGGCATCCCATAGGGTCCCCCGAGCACCACCAGGAGTGATTCCTGAGTGCAGAGCCAGGAGTAACCCCTGAGCATTGTTGGGAGTGACCCAAAAAGGAAAAAATAAAAAAGCCAAGCATTTTCTGTCTTCCTCCCTCGCCTATTTGGATGATCTTGTGGCTCAGGGTAGAGAGCGGCCAGGCTTAGGTCAGCCCAGCCGGAGGGAACAGCCCTGGCTCCACTCTGGAGCGGGCATGCATGCTGCAGTTTTTTTGTTTTTGTTTTTCTGTTTTGGTTTGGGGAGTCACACCCGGCCGGCTGTGCTCAGGGCTGACTCCTGGCTCTGTGCTCAGGCATCACTCCTGGCAAGGCCTGGGTAACCATAGGGGAGGCCGGGGGTCCAGCCAGAGTGGGCCGCGACGCCGTCCCTGCCGTCCTGTTGCTCTGGCCAGTATTGCAGACCCCCTCCAGAGGGTCCTGGAGCCCTCCGTGCTAAACCTCACCGAGTCGTTGCCGTTAGCACCAGCCAACTCTCAGCCTCTGAAGTTACAGTAGAGAACATAGACTTCCTCCTCTAGCCAGAGAATAGACTTTTTCAACAAATGGTGGGGGGGTTTTTTTTTTGGGGGGGAGGTGTTTTCCCCACTGCTTTTTTTTTTTTTTTTTTTTTTTTGGGTCACACTCGGCGATGCTCAGGGGTTACTCCTGGCTTTGCACTCAGGAATTAGCCCTGGCGGTGCTCAGGGGACCATATGGGATGCTGGGAATCGAACCCGGGCTGGTCGCATGCAAGGCAAACGCCCTACCCGCTGTGCTATTGCTCCAGCCTCCCCCTCCCCCTCTGCTTTTTGAAAAAGTACAAGCAGACATGCAGGATTCATTGGACGGGGGTGCGGGGAAACGTGGAAACCAGAAACATATCTCTGTAGATCTTTTTTATTTGTGGCTCATGGTGATCTCTGAGAGTGAGTTAAGGCCCAGCAAAACCAGCTGTTGGTGATGAGGGAAAATTCCCACTGGAGGCAGCCCCTTCCCGAGTGTTCGAGGCGGGAAGAGCCCCACCTGTTAACCGAGGCGGCTGTCAGGATGGGTCTGGGCAGAGTGCTAATAGGTCTCCATGCTTCCTGCTGTGAAATCAACCACTATCTTCCTTCATCCACCCAAGGCCAAGCCGGTGTCCCACCCTTTGGGGGCGTGGCGGGGGGTTGGCCATACCCAGCAGTGCTCAGGGCTTACTCCTGGCTCTGTGCTCAGGGAGCACTCCTGGCAGGCTCTGGGGAACCTATATGGTGCTAGCAATTGAACCTGGGTTGGCTGTGTGCAAGGCAAGTGCCCCACCTGCTGTACTATTTCCTCTTGGGCCCTAATGGGCCCTTGCCCTGTTAATTGAATTAATTTTTGCCCTTTTTATTTTTAGTGAAAAATGTTTGGTTTCACTTTGTGTTCTACCAGCTCTACCATCCGTGCATAGGACACCAAAGAACATCAGTTATGAACCATGGGGAAAGGTTTCGTATAGAAAAGACGGACAGGGGGCTGGAGCGATAGCACAGCGGGTAGGGCGTTTGCCTTGCACGCGGCCGACCCGGGTTCGAGTCCCGGCGTCTCGTATGGTCCCCTGAGCACCGCCAGGGGTAATTCCTGAGTGGGGAGCCAGGAGTGGCCCTGTGCATCGCCGGGTTTGACCCAAAAACCAAAAAAAAGAAAAAAAAGAAAAGACGGACAGGACTTAACTCTGACACACTGTGCCTTGTACCACAAGTGAAACGCTCGTCCTTGCCATATGATGTATGCGCACTGCCCGCCCAGCTGCTGGTGGCTGGTGTAAATCTTTTTTTTTTTTTTTTTTTTTTGCTTTTTGGGTCACACCTGGCCATGCTCAGGGGTTACTCCTGGCTCTGCACTCAGGAATCACTCCTGGCGGTGCTCAGGGGACCATATGGGATGCTGGGGATCGAACCTGGGTCGACCACATGCAAGGCAAATGCCTTACCTGCTGTACTATTACTCCAGCCCCTGCTGGTGTAAATCTAAGCCAGCGCCCAGCACCTTTTCGATACAAGTCAGGGTGGCCAAGCTGAAGCCCAGGGCAAGATCATTGGCTGCATCACAGGCTTCCCACGTGTCTGAGCGTTGCTGGCCATCCAGGTGGTTTGGGGTGCCTCTGGCCGGGTCCCCCGTGCCCGGGCAGCTGCGTGCCCGCCTCTCCTCCTGGGTGGCTCCGATTTCGTAAACCTGCTTCTGCGAACGCGGTCTGGGATCTCTGGAAACAATCAAGCTCTCTCCGTATCTCGATATCTCTCCCCACCAGAGTTTATTGCCATGTACACTTACGAGAGTTCTGAGCAAGGCGATTTAACCTTTCAGCAAGGGGACGTGATTCTGGTCACCAAGAAGGACGGTGACTGGTGGACAGGAGCGGTGGGCGCCAAGACCGGAGTCTTCCCTTCTAACTATGTGAGGCTTAAGGACGCCGAGGTGAGTGCGCGCCCACTGGGGCATCAGTGAGCGCCAGGGCGCACGCTTGGGTGGGCTGGCATTGGCCGAGCGTCCCGTCCAGGGTGCGGCTGCCACATTCTGATGCGGGTTCGCTCTCTGGGTCCTCGGTCACCGGTGGATGGGTGGGGTGAGGGGGATGGGCCCCACCCAATCTCCACAAAGAACAGTTCAGCACGGTACCGTGCCCTGGAAGCAAAAGTCTCTAGGTCACACCAGCCCCAGAATCTCGGCGATGGGGGGAGGGTTTCCAGAATGTTCCTTGGGGGACGGGCAGGGGCGGAGTTCTGTCCTGTGGGAGTGACCTCCGGCTCTGAAAATGAATGTCCCAAATGTCCCAGGTCTGCTTTCTCAGCTGTATACTGCTGCGTCCCTGTGGCGTGGCCAGGGTGTCAGACAGACTTAAGCATGACACGCTGGTGCCAGACCAGCACCAGCAGCTTGTGTCCATCAAACCTCGTTCAGGTTGGAGTCACCGGCGGTGGGGCACGCTGGCGTCAGCACGTCAAATGCCAGCATCTTAGCAGACGTCGTGCCTGGCGGGCCCCCGGCAGCCAGCCTGGCGCTCATTGGTGGGTCCTAGTAGCAGAGTGGCAGGGCCCAGGGTCAGCCCCACTCACTATCTCTCTGACCCCCTCTGGTTTTTTTGGATCTGCCATTCCTTGCGTTCTATTTTAGTAAATTATGCTTTTTTTCTTTTTTTGGCTCTTTGGGTCACATCCGGCGATGCACAGGGGTCACTCCTGGCTCTGTGCTCAGGTTTTACCCCTTGCGGTGCTCAGGGGACCATATGGGATTCTGGGATTCGAACCCAGGTCGGCCACTTGCAAGGCAAATGCCCTACCCGCTGTGCTATCGCTCCAGCCCCAATCATACATTTTTTGAGAGAAAAATGTCAGTGGGGTAGAGGAAATTTCATCATGGCTCCCTCCCTTTATTATTATTATTTTTTTTTCCAGGAAACGCATCTATTTTCTTTTTTCTTTTTTTGATGATTTCACTATTTTTATTTATTTAATCAAAAATTATTTTTACTTGAGTCACCGTGAGTTACACAGTTATAAGGCTATTCATGATCAGGTTTCAATCATACAATGTTCCAGCACCCGTCCCTCCACCAGTGCACATTTCTCATCCCCAGTGTCCCCAGTTTCCCTCCCGCCATACTCCCCCCATCCCAGTGTTCCTCTATTGCAGGCACTCCTCTCTCTCTCTCTCTCTCTCTCTCTCTCTCTCTCTCTCTCTCTCTCTCTCCCCCCCTCTCTTTTTCCCTCCCTCCCTCTCTCCCTCCCTCTTTTGCAGTACAGGTACCAGGTACTGAGAGGTTTCCATGTTTGCTCCTTTACCTACTTCCAGCCTGCAGTTCTCATCCAGAGCGATCATTTCCAGCTGTCTTGGTCTCCCCTCTTTAAAGGGAAAGTTAAATCCTCAGGCCATTTCCTGACTCCAGCCTTAGATCCTTAGCCCCAGAGGAGTTAGCAGTGCTCAAGAGTTTTGAGCACTTCTCAAACAAACCGCATCCACCGTCACCGAAGAACAGAGAGAAATCTCTGAAAGACACCTCTCCCTCCTCTGGGGTGGAGGGCGGGTGGGGGAAATAAAGCTGCCAACTTCCCAACCCCCCCTGCCTCGCCGGGCGCTGCGTTGGCAGGGCAGATTCCAGCCGCCTCCCGAGCCCTGTCTAGCTCAGCCAGCCCTGGGGAGGGGGTCCCCGGAGCCTGTCCCTCGGGCACCACCGCTTTGTTCTTTGTGGAACACACAGGGTCCCCCCCAGCCCGGGCTGGGAAGGGCCCTCCCGCCCGGAGGCCTTTGTTCTGTCTGGCTGCCTGTGAGGCCAGCAGGGTGGAGGGGGACTGTCCCTAGCTCAGCTTTTGTTAAAACCAGCACCGAGGGGCCAGCTCAGAGCTCGCACTTTCCCTGGCAGAGGGTGATGGAATTTCAGTCAGCGGAGCCCGAGGGGGAGCGGGCATGGGTGGTGACTGCGCTTCCAGTGACGCTCACCAGTTAATAGGCCTTTTAGTTTCGCCTTAATGGGAACTCTTAATTTACTGCAAACTGGGGACTCTGGGTGGCTGGAAATTAATTCGGCATCAAGCACTTTGGAATGACAGAAGACGGCCTGGCCCTGCCAGAGAGTCCTGTCGGCTTACTCAGCCGTTTAAAATTCCATGAGTCTCCAAGAAAAGAATTCAGAGCCCAGAGAATTTTTTTTTTTTGGCAACACTCAGTTTAGGAAGAAAAGGTTCCACAGCTAAGGAGGGACCATCAGGCTGGAGAGCGAAATGTGCTTTGAGGCTAGGAGCTGCCCCCAGCACAGAAACACAGGCCTTGCGTGCAGGAGGCCCCGGGTTTGGTCCTGAGGACCCCCGCCACACACACACACACACACACACACACACACACACACACACACACACACACACACACACACACACACACACCCCTCCAGCACAGAGCTGGGAGTAGTCCCTGAGCCCCACCGGGTGTGACTCATAAAGGAGAGAGAGAGAGAGAGAGAGAGAGAGAGAGAGAGAGAGAGAGAGAGAGAGAGAGAGAGAGAGAGCGCGCATAGGCTTGCAAGCGAAATGTCAGTATTTAAAGTGACATTTAAATGCTCTTTTCTCCAGCGTGGAGGAATGAGAACCCAAGTGGCCCTAAAACCAATGGAGCGGAGCGTGAATGGATTGAATCTGGGCTTGGGTCCAGCAAAGTTGCTGACCACCTACATGACTTGCCATAGGGCCCCAGTCAGCCCTCCGCCCCCTGGCGTCTCCCAGAGCCCTTCACTGCTTGCTAAACTTTGTAAAAAAAAAAAAAAAAGTTTTTACTTTTTTATTTTATTTTATTTTATTTATTTATTTATTTATTTATCTTTTTGCTTTTTGCGTCACACCTGGCAATGCTCAGGGGTTACTCCTGACTCTGCACTCAGGAATCACCCCTGGCGGTGCTCAGGGGACCATATGGGATGCTGGGAATCGAACCCGGGTCGGCCGCATGCAAGGCAAACTCCCTCCCCGCTGTGCTACCGCTCCAGCCCCTATTTTATTTCATTTTTTTATAAAGTTGTCTATGATGATTTGTTGCATTCAGTATTCCCGCACCAATCCCACCACCGTTACACCTTCCCACCACCATTACTGCCAGGATTCCCAACCGCCACCCGAGCCTGCCCCAGTAGCAGGCCCTAAATAATTTATTTTGTATTGTGCTTGTTATGAACAATTTGCTAAAAATAATCAGAAAAAGGGTTTCCTTAGAAGAAAAGAGTGTGAGGATTGTTGTATCTCACCCTGGAGCCACGAAGCCCTCGTAGGAGAGATTACTAACATGTTGTTACACGTGGAGTCTTGTGTGTTGGTATTTTCTTAGCCGAGAGCTCAGTTGCCTTCCACTTTTCACGCCACCGGGTGTGGTGTGCTGCTCCCGTACACTCCGTCTCGGTGCGGAGTTCGAGACGTCACTCCAGGAGTTCTAACATTTTGGATGGGGTGATGCAGCTGGAGTGAAATTTTTAACTGGAGGATGGCTTTTGGCTCCAGAAGCATCTCTGCAGGTTGTTGCTCTCTTTTGAGATTTATCTATGAGCCTCTGGGACGGGGCCGGCGGAGGAACATTGGCTGGGGCCAGAGCGATAGTCCGGTGGGCAGAGTGCTTGCCCTGCGCGTGGCCAGCCCAGAATTCAGTCCCCAGCCCCCATATAGTCCTCCAAGCTCCGCCAGGAGTCAAGCACGACCCATGTGACCGCCCCCCACCAAAAGAAACCCATTTCCCACCCCCTCCCCCCACTGTCTACCATCTACCACAGAGCATCAGGAAGCTGCGTGTCCCCCCAGAACGAGCCGAGGGGGTGTCAGGGCTGGGGCGGGGCTGTGTGCTTTGTGGCTGGGTTCTTGTGTTTTTTTTTTTGTTTGTTTGTTTGGTGGAGCAAGATCGTTTTTATTGAGACTTGACTCAGACAGATGTGAGGGGCAGAAAAGAGAGAAGTAACGTGTTCAGGAGACAAGCCGGGCTGCTCCCGAGAGGAAATAGGTGAAGAGACGTGGAGAGGAGCAAGTGGGATGTGTGCTAGGGCGTACGCGCGCCCCGAGAATGAGCCCGAGTGCAGGGGCTTTGGGCAGGACCCTTGGCGTTTCCTGCTCTGTGTTTCAAAGCTGCCCGGGCTACACGCTGCCCTGTGCAAATGCGACCTTCTGCTCTCTTTGAAGGGTGCCGGGACCTCCGGGAAAGCCGGGAGTTTGGGGAAGAAGCCGGGTAAGTGTCTCAGCCTTCCCTGGGCGTCCTTTCTCTGGGTCCCCGGGAACAGTGGGAGCCCGAGCGCAGACGGGGCGGGGGGAGGGGGGCTTTCCAGCAGGCTCACGGGGAAGGTTCAGAAAGCCTCCTCCCCCTCGGGACCCCTGGCTTGTGTGTGTGTGTGTGTGTGTGTGTGTGTGTGTGTGTGTCCCCTCTCCCCCCCTCCCTGTCCCCTGGGGCACAGGAATCCGGCCCTGAATCTCATCTCGGCCTTCTCAGGAGAAGCCCCGTGATGAGCTGTTACTTGGGGGGCTGGGGCCCCCACAGTGCTCTGGAGCCTTACAGGAGGGAACACTGGACCTGGAGGGCTATAGGGGGGCACTGGCCAGTGCTGGCGGGGTGAGGCAGGGGGCATGCGTGAAGCAGCAGTGGGCGGTGCAGGCCATTTGGTCTCCGGACCGGAGACTTGGGGTGTGGAGCTGGACGTGAGCGGGCTGGGGAGGAACAGCTGCTCCCGGCCAGAGCCTCCCTGCTGCCCCCGGCTCTGAGACGGGAGTGAAGGTGCTTGCCCAGTGCGCCGCCGGTCCCGGTTCCGTCCCTGAGACCCACAGGGACAGGCGTGAGCCCTGAGCACAGAGCCAGGAGTAAGCCCTGAGCATTCATAAAGGAAGTAAAAGAAGGGAGGTCTGTCCTTTCATCCTTCCCTCCCTCCCTCCCTCCCTCCCTCCTAGCCTCTCCCTCCCCGCCTCCTCCCTCCCTCCATCCTCCCCCTTCTTTAAAAGGATTTTGGAGGAAGTAGAACACTTTGGCCTGTATTGCTTCTAGAAGATTCCAAGAGCAGTCCTGTCCCTCCGGACACACCAGGGTCCGTTCAGGGGTTTTGTCCTCATGCCCGGCCTGGGCTGCCGGAAAATCTGTCCCACCCGTGTCTGTCCTGTGGCTCTGCTGACACTGTCCCCGGGTTTCTCATACAGCGGGGAGGTGACCCGGTGACGGTCCCTAGTGCCGCTGTGGCCTCATGCCCCCTCGCCGGGCGCCCCTCTTGCTGGGAGAAGCGGCCGCACACAGGCGTGACTCCCGGCCCATGACTCCGGCACAGCCCCGCAGACCCCACAGCCCTTCTGACACCCACGGCCCCCCCCCTCCCCGAGCCCACGACGCCCCAGCCCATGACGGCCCTTGTCTTGTCCTGTCTTGCAGAGATCGCCCAGGTCATTGCTTCCTATGCGGCCACCGGCCCCGAGCAGCTGACGCTGGCCCCCGGGCAGCTGATCCTGATCCGCAGGAAGAACCCCGGCGGCTGGTGGGAGGGGGAGCTGCAGGTGCGCCTGCTGGGGTCCTGGGGGGAGAGGCCACACAGGGAGGGACACACACGGGTGGCCCGAAAGGGTGTTAACTCATTTCTAATGCCGCAGCTACATGCTGTCATGTGGAGGTGTGGGTGTGTGTGCACCTGTGTGGTTGTGTGTGAACGTGTGTGCCTGTTGTGTGAGTAGGCGTGGTCTCTTGAGTGTGTGTCTGTGTTGGTCTGTGCCTGTGTGAGCATGTGTTGTCTGTCTGAGCATGTGTTGTGTCTGTGAGTGTGTGAACGTGCATTGCCTGTGTGAGCGTGTGTCCGTGGGCACGCGTCATCCGTGTGGGTATGTGTAGTGTGGGCGTGCGTCACCTTGTGTGTTGTCTGTGTGTCTGTGTGCTTGTGTTTGGAGCCGCAGCCCATTTTGCTGGACCCAGCTTTGCTCTGCAGGGAGGATCCCGCCGTGGTGACCGACTGCATGGGTCACAGTTCAGATATCAAGAGCGGGGGAGGCCCGGGAGGAAATGCTTGTTTCTTGGCCAGCGTGGAAGTCCCCGGGGGGGGTGTCCACCCCCAGCCACGCAGCCTGTGAGGGCCCAGTGGGAGGGAGCGGGTGTGACTGGGACAGTGGACAGCAGGTCCTGCTCTGGAGAGAGGGCGCCCCCTGTCGGCCGCGTCCCCTCTGTCCTCTCAGTCGGGGTTTCGCCCCTAGAGAACGAGGGCCTCTGCAGGCCTGTTGGCCCCCTTGCCCCGTGCCTCACTGGCGGGGCAAATGCCACCCTGGTGCCCATGTCACTCCTGAGCTTGGTCCTTGCTGCCCTGCGTGGGCCCCGTCTCTCAGCGTCAGTCCCTGCTGCTCTCCGTGCTGGGCTGGGGCCAGACACTGTCCCTCAGGAGTGTGGCTGACCAGCCCCCGGGTGTCCGTGCCCTCGGAGACCCGGCGAGGCACCAGCCAGCCAGGGGGCAGGGACAGCAGTGCCAGCACGGGGCAGGTCCCCCCCAGTCCCACGGGCACTGGGTCCCGGCCCCCGCAGCTCCAGAAATGGGAACTGCAAGTCAGTGAGAAGCGGGGCAGGCAGGAGCGGCCGTGCTGAGGCTCCCCAGCGAGCTCCAGGCCCCCGTCCAGGTCAGAGCTAGAATGTTCCTGAAGGGGAGACCTGTGTCTGCTGCCTGCAGCTGTTTCCTCACAGGGCCTTGTTTCTGACTGTGCTGTGTATGCACATATTTGTGTATGTGTGTGCACGTAAGTGCATGCGTGTGTGCATGTTTGTGCATGTGCGTATGTGTGCGTGTGTGCACATGTGTCTGTGTGCATATCTGCATGTGTGTGCATTCGTGTGTGTACATATGTTTGCAGGGGTGTGTGCATGTCTGCATGTGCACACATTGTGTGCACCTCTGCGTACCTGTTTGTGTGTGTGTGCGCCCAGGCATGTCCACTTTTGCATGTTCATGTGTGTCGGTTCATGTGCATGTGTGTCCCCTATGTATACCCGTGAGTGTCCATGTGCCCGTGCATGCGTGTGACACATGTGCCCATGTGTGGATGCTTTCATTGTGGTGCGGCCTGGCTAGATGGCGCCATGGGCATCTCCTCCAATGGGTGAATGGATGACCTGCGGCAGTGGGTGGTCACGGCCCCTCCCTGAGCAGCCTGCTCGCCCGCCCTTTCCCTTCACCCCTGGCCGGGCAGCCGCACCTGGCGTGGAACCAGTTGGAAGTGAAGTTGCCAAGAGCAGCCAGGGCAAAGGTGGCTACAGGCACCTTTGGAAGCAGCGCGCCTGGCGGGCGGCTCACCTCGCCCCTGCCACCAACCACCCCTTGGCTCGGGGTTCGCACTTGGGTGGCTCTGCTTCACTCATCCCGAAGGCCGACCTCGTCTTGGCTCAGCAGAGTCCCGGCTGTCCCCCCGTCCCCCAGGCAGCTAGGCCCACACGTTCGATCGTCCTAGCCCTGCTGGGGCTCTCTCCCCCGGAGCCCCCTGCATTGCGGGAGCTTCATGGCGGGGCAAGGGCGCCAACCTACCTTTCCAACCTTCCCGCCCTTCCTGTCCCACCAGGCACGGGGGAAGAAGCGCCAGATCGGCTGGTTCCCGGCCAACTACGTCAAACTCCTAAGCCCCGGGACCAGCAAAATCACCCCCACAGATCTGCCCAAGCCCGCAGCGTCCCCGGCAGGTGAGCGCCCCGCTGGGGCCGGGGCCGGGGTTGGACAGGGCCGGGCCCAGCAGAACCCTGGCCGGAACTGGCCCCCCAAGGGGCTTTGAACGCTGAGACCTTCAAGCCAGACTTTTCTCTTGGTTTCCTTCCGTCTGTTTAAACTGGGGTAGGGGTGAGGCCTGAACGGGCCGGGTGGGGGGTGGGGGCTTTGACACTGGCAGGGAACAGAGGGCTTCCCCCTGGCCCCCTGTGTGCCAAAGGGCTCAGGACTGACAGACCTGGAGGGCTCGCAGCTCCAGCAGGGCGACTTTCTGATCACAGCGCCCACATGGGATGCTTCCGTGATGTTTGAGATGGGCACGGGGGGTCTGGGAAGCAGAGTCCTGCTTGGGGGGGGTCTTCAAGCCGCCACTATGCGGCAACAGCTCACTCCAGGACTTGCCACCATTCCGGTGAAACCAGATGCATGCTGGGAAGGAAGGAGGGAGTCTGGCGAATTGGGAGGCTCCTTCCTGTCGCCCCTCCCCCCCACCGGCTCTCCTGGCTGGGGGCTGCAGCCAGGTGGGCAGAGGGCTGGGGTCTGGGCGGGTGATCAGCCAGCCTTTCCCGGCCCGGGGGGCAGGGGTAGGAAGCTGCAGCCACCGTTTGCGGAAAAGAGCCTGTCAGCTGGAGAATCGGGGTGCAGGGACGGGGGCGGGGGGAGATCGAGAGCCCCGTCAGGGCCAGAGACAGAGGACGTGAGCAGGGAGACCCCCTCAGCCAGAGGGAACGTAAGGAAAGAGACAGGAAGGAGGGGCTGGAGCGATAGCGCAGCCGGGAGGGCATTTGCCTTGCATGTGTTCTACCCGGGTTCGATTCCCAGCATCCCATAGGGTCCCCCAACCACCATCAGGAGTGATTCCTGAGTGCATGAGCCAGGAGTAACCCCTGAGCATCGTCGGGTGTGACCCAAAAAAGCAAAAAATGAGAAGAAACAGGAAGGAGATGGGAGTCGCAAGGACAGACAGTGGAGGAGAAAGCGGGGCAGGATGAGCCGCCACCTGACCCCTCCCCACTTGGTACTAATCTGATACTAACCCTCGTCCCCTTTAAAAAGGGGGGAGGGGACAGATTTCAGGCATTGAGACACCCGCCTGGCTGCACGCAGCTGACCCCAGTTCCTTCCCCCAACATGGCCTCAGGTCCTCCCGGAGTCCCACCGTGAGTGACCCCTGAGCACTGCCGGGGCATGGCTCCCCAAAATATAAAGGGGGGTTCGGAGGATCCGGGTTCTCGTCGGGACCCCCGGATCCGCTGCCGCCCTCTGGCACGGAGCAGAGCAGGGAGAGGAGGAGGCGGGCGGCACTCGGGGGCGGGGGGGGGGGGGCGGCCAGGCTCACGCGGCCGTCTCCCGCAGTGTGCCAGGTGATCGGCATGTACGACTACACGGCGCAGAACGACGACGAGCTGGCCTTCAGCAAGGGGCAGCTCATCACCGTCCTCAACAAGGAGGACCCCGACTGGTGGAAGGGCGAGGCCAACGGCCACGTGGGCCTCTTCCCGTCCAACTACGTGAAGCTGACCACGGACACGGACCCCAGCCAGCAATGTAAGTGCCCGGCGGCCCCCTCGGGCCCCCTGCCCCCCGCCCCCGGGCTCCGACTGTCAGACGTGCAGCCGCGCGGCCCCGCAGACCCACCGGCGAGACCCTCGCTGTGCCCCCCCCGCCCCCCCGCCCGGGCACCCCCACCCCGCCCCCCGCTGCCCACTGTCTCTTTGAAGACCTTCAGTTCCATGCGCGACCTCGTAGCTTGGGGGGCGACTCCCCTCTCCTTCCACTCCTTCTGTGGCATGACCCCCACCCCCCCTCCCTCCCCGCCCGCCTCCCCCTTTCCTTCTTTTTCTCCCTCCAACCCCCTTTTTTTCTTGTTCTTTTTCTTTCTTTTTTTTTTTTGTTTTTTGTGTTTTGTTTTTGTTTTTCGTTTTTCCTTTTGTTTTTTTTCCCCTTTGGAAAAAAAAATAATAATCATTTTGGCTCCACGCTGTCAACATGCCTGACTTCATTTTCCTAGCTTGAATTTGGCTCATTGTTTTTGTTTTTTGCTTATGTGTTGTTTTCCTCCTTTTTCTAGGAATCATATGTTGTCCATCCCCCCCTCTCAGGCTTGAAAGTCCTCAAAGAGACCCCACTGTCCCATGTCACTGCCCAGAGGGATGATGGGAGATGCAGCCTTGACTGCGGCTGCCAGCACGGGCCCCTCCTGCCTTCTGAGCAGAAGACCCACTGCCAAGCAGTGACCTCACTTGACCTTAGCTGCATGCCATGGCAATGTTGAGTCATTCCTGCAGACACAGAAGCCAGCAAACAATCCAGTTGCAAAAAAAAAAAAAACCAGAAACGCTGGGTAGTGGGTCCTTTGGTGGCTTTCCTGGTTGACTCCGGCGGACATTGCGCCCCTATCCCACCCCCCTCCCCTCGGTACCCGGGCGGGCTGTGCTTTCCTTAGGCACGGGGAAGCAATCTTAAAAATAGAGGCTGCCTTAGCCCTTGAATGAAACAAAACAAAAACCCGCCCGCCCGCCGGCCACCACTGACTCTTGGCTGCTTTTTGGTTTTGCAAAAAGACCCACTACCGAGGAATGCTGCATGTGCTATTAAAAAAAAAAAAAAGAAAGAAAGAAAGAAACGAAACGAAAAAAAAAAAATGTTCCAAATGTCTATAAATCTGAGACTTGCCCGCTGGGTGCCCCGTCCCCACTGATGTGTGTGGTTGGTCCGGCGGGGCCGCGCGGGGTCTGTCCTAAGGAGGAGCCGGCCGGAGCCGCACGTGGCGTTGTGCGTGTTTGTCTGTACCCGCTGTACTTTGTGGAGCATGTCACGATTCGTCCTGTACATGGGAACCGCGGCCACCCCGCCTCACGGCCGGAACCGCAAGCCCGTCCCAGGCGCTGATTTGATGAATCGCGTCCTTCCCCTTCCGGGGACAGCACCTGTGTGTCTCAGATTTATCTGGTGGAGTTGGTGTCTTCCGAGTGGGGTGGGGGGGAGCCGGGCAGGGGAGGGGAGTGGGGTCCAGGCCAGATGTCACCCGTCGAGCTTACAACTCATGGAACAACCCTCTCTTTTTTTTTTTTTTTGAACAAGTTAATTCTCTGGACAAGAAAGAATGTATAGAAGGCTCCCTGCAATTAATTCCAATGTTTACATTTTTTTTTTTAAAAAAAAAACCTAGACTGTGGAACTTCTACAGATTAATATGAAATGGAACTAAGGTCCGAGTCTGTGTTTAGATGTACGGTAGCGACGCCACATTTGTCTTTTTTAAACGCTAGTCGGGGAAACTTTCAAGCCCACAAACAGAACCACCATGGACAGCCCAGCCAGCAGGGGTGCGGGGAGGAGGGGTGGTGGGCACACAGCCCCCGCCCCCCACCCGCCGACTGTTACTAACGACTTTGGAGCCTGTAGTTCCCTGAAGTGTGGCCGTTGCTCCCTGCAGAGCCGGTGCGGGGCTCCCGGGGGGCCCCCACCCAAGGGGGCGCGTCAGTATTTTCACGGATATGAATGTAAAATACTATAAATATACGAGCCCGCGGCTTTAACAACTGTAATACACCCTCTGGAATTAGTTCCGTGTATAGACAATTAAATTCTTCATATAAAAGTCAGACGGAAACGTGTCTCGTGTGTGCCTGGTGTTGGAGCCGAACCGTGCTCGTCACGTCTCTTGGTTGCGGATGCCCTGGGTAGTACCGAACCTACCCCGGCCTCGGAACTGCCCCTGCCTCTCGCCCCGCCACCCCCACCCCCACCCCCACCCCCCTCCTACACCCTAGTCAGCATCTCTGGATTCAAGACCAGAACGACCTCCCTGTCTAGCCGGGGGCGGGGGTTGCATCAGGCGTCATACATTGTCAGTTGTGTGGTGTGACTCCGTGCACAGGACATTTCTCTGAAATGCCAATCAGCATGACATCCCCCCTCCCCCTCGCGGAATCATGACCAAGGCGGGGTGTGGTGGGGAGGCTTCTCCGTCCCGGTGTCCTCCGTCCACACCCCTCATGCCACGTTCTTGGCCACTCAGGAGAAATCCACTCCCGTGGGAGACATTGGGACAGAGATCAAGGCGTTTGCCTCGCATGCACCTGGCCCTGGTTCCATCCCCGGCACCCCCATAGGGGACCCTGAGCACAGAGCCCTGAGCACCAGTGGGGCTGGCCCCCAAACTACACACACACACGACTGATAAATCTGCGTCCACACCGGCCACCGGCCCCACCTTGTCTGCAAACTTCGTCTGTGTCTCTGTCTCGAAGCGGAAAAGCCTTTTCAAAAACTTTCTCGATTTATCAGGACTTGGGGGAGAGCCCCAAGGGGGGTGGGGGTTGCCCCTCGGTCGGTACTCAGGGGTCCTCAAGCTCACATTCTGGGGGACAGACCGGAGCCCCCACCCCGTCAGGGCTGTGTGACTCGGGGGTAAGTTCTGTGGGTTAGCAGCCGAGAGAAGCCCCCGTGTCCGGAGCCAGAGATGGGGGGGAGGATGAGGAGGGCCACAGGTGGATCTGGGAAGAGGCGATAGGTGGTTCCAGGTCAGTTCCTGCTCAGGCTGGGGCTGGGTGGAGGGGAGAAGGCGCTCAGCCAGCTGCCACACCCCAGGGAGCCTCCTCTCCCCGGGACCCTGTCGCCTGCAGAAAGAAGCCCATGTTCCTTCTCCAGCCTTGACTAGCTGCAAGGACCAGTGCACCCGTGTCTCGTGCCCCCGACGCACAGCAGGCTCCCGGCTGGCATCTGCAAAGCCTCCTCCTTGCTGTTGGCGTCGGATGAGCATATCCGGTCACCCTGGGGCTTCTCAGCTGGAGCGGATGCCCCTGGCACAGAGTCGGGAGAGGCAGGGGATGCCCCTAGGCCCCTTACAGAGCCCAGGACCGTTCTCTCCACGGAAGCATCGCCCGCCCATACAGCACCTAAGGCCGGCCTGCCTGTGCACACCCCACTGGCAACGTATTTGCTGCGGCTGCTGGTAGCTGTTTCATGCAGCTGCAAATCCAGCTGTTCAATAGGCTCAACCCTCTGTCTGCAACCTGGAGACTGGCGTATGGGCCAGGGGAGAGGGCGCCAAAGGCTGGAGCACGGGCTTGACCCTCAGCACCTCTGGGTGTGGCCTCCCCAAATAGCAGAGCTTCCTAGGCTTGGGGAATTTTTGTGTTTTGCTGGGGGACCTGGGGGCGGGGACTCCATCTGTCAGTGCTCGAAGACTATTCCCAGCTCGGCATTGTAATTCTGGATGCTCAGCCTATGACCAACTTATTCTTCCTTGTGTTTTGCATTTATTTGGGGCTGGGGGGTGAATGGGGAATGCCTTGCTGGTGATTTTTGTTTGTTTCTTTGGGGGGAGCCCTTTCAGCAGTGCTCAGGAGTTACTCCTGCCTTTGTTCTCCGGGATCGCACCTGGTGGTGCTTGGAACCTTATGGGATATCGGGGACCCGACTCCAGTGAGCAAGGCAAGCACTCCACCCGCAGTGCTCCTGGGCCACCCCAGCCGTCCTGACCCCTGATCTATCCCGTGTTGTAAAAGTGATCTTATTCCCTCCGCAGTTGGCTCTAGTTTGGACTAGAGTCGTGTGCACAGAGACGACAGTCAGTGCGCTGGCGAGAGGAAGCTTTGTCCCCTCCCTGAACTGGGGTACCCAGCGTCTCCTCTGGCCCCAGAATTCCAAAACGGCACAAGAGCACTTTGGCATCACTGCTGCCATGTCTCAGCAAACACACTGGCAACAGAACTCGGGGCGCTGTGGACTTGTCCCGGAGTCACATCCATGTTCAGCACCGACGAGCTAACGCAGAGGGTCAGAGCGCATGACGGAGGCCGTGGGCTCTGTGCCCAGTGCTCACCGTCCCAGAATGCCAAGCATTGGCTGCTTCTGCACGAGGTGGCGTGGCTGCCTGCAGTCGTCCCCTCAGGTCACCCCAGACCTCTGTCCTTCCCCTTAGGGCCCAAATGAGCATCTGCCCTGCCCTTGTCCCATGCATGAGGTGTGTGACCTTGGGGACACATCCCTTCTTTGAGACCCTCAGGCCCGGGGCCGCCCCCCTCGCTGCAGGAAGCCGTCGAGGGGCTGGAGAGAGAGAGTTCAGCAGTTCAGGCACTCGCCTTGAGTCGGGCTGACCCGGTTTTGCTCCCCAGCACCACACAGGGTCCCCCTGAGCTCAGGGCCGGGAGGACGCCCTGAGCACCGCTGGGTGTGGCCCCAAACAAAGCAATGGACAGGGGTTTGAGGGATGAAGGGGGTTGAGAAACACCCCAGTTCCCAGTCTCGGTGCCTGACATCACTCTCGGGTGCTTTCTTGGGGGGGGGTGTTCCCTTTCTCTGTCGAGGGCTCCCCCCCAGGCAACAGTCCCCTTTGTACGGGGCAGCTCCAGGGGTTTCGGGAGGAGGCCGAGGATTGAGGCGTCAGAAGAGCAGCCACGATCCCCTAATTCTGTCTCCAGACAATTCCGAACACCACCGCTAGAGAGAGGAAAAACACCTCGTTCCTTTGCCTCTTGCAAACTTCAAGAATTCATCGTCATCCCCACCTGTGAAGCACCAGAGAGCTGTGACGGACGCCGCTGAGTCACTGAACGCCACCCGCCTCGGCGAGGCAGGGCGCGGCTCTCGGAAACGCCGTCACGGGGAGCCCAGCGCGGGAAGCTCTGGCCCTCGTCCCCCAAGACACAGAACTCTGTGGCGCCAGCGGCCGGAGGGCGCCTCTCCTCCAGTTCAGAGGTGTTCCAGTCCTTTCTGGAAAGTTCTAGTCATGCGTGCCGGTGCGCGTGAGGACAGCCGGCCTGCCTCGGGCACGCACAGTCTGTCACCGGGGGCAGCAGGGGTGAGGTCAGATGCGCCCCGGGGAGCAGACACGTGTCTCTCGTGGAAGAGTGCCGGAGGCCCACAGGTGCCGTCCGCACACCTGCCCCGCACGAAGCGCCAGTGACGTCACCAGAGACAAGTGTCCCTGAGGCCCCGCCCGTGCTGGTCCTCAAGGCCAGTCAGAGCCCCGCCTCTGGGGCAGTTTCTCCTCCCTGCCCTCGGGAGCCCTGTGTCCCTCCGTCTAGTGGCCCCCATGTCCACACAGTCAGGCACACACAGCTGCGCGCCTGCCTTCCAGCACCTGGCCCAGAATCGGGGCAGCAGCTGGGGAGGAGGTGACGTCACCGAAGGGAGGTTTCCTGAGGGTGACGTGTGAGTGGGCCTCGAGGGTGGCCCTTGTGGTCAGTGCAGAGCAGTGCTGGGGGGTGCTCAGGACAAGAGGGACCTAAGGTAGTTACCCCGGGCCCAGCTGGAGCCCTGATGGACGAGCTCCCAGTGGCTCCCCTCACCCTGGTCCCGGCGACCGCAGCCACATGGCACGGGCTGGTCCACATGGTCCTGGCCATGGCCCCACTCCGGAGCTGTCCACTGCGCCCTCCCTGGTCCCCTTGTGGCCTGTTCCGCGGTGTCTGCGGGCGGGCAGCAGGCTTGTAAGGGGTCCAGTCCCTGTCACTGGCCTCAGGGCGACGTGGGGCGGAGACTCCTCCCATGTCCAGGCCCGCCGGAGGCTGGGGGCCAAGCACAGGGCAGCCCTGGGCCAGCTCGGATCTCGACTCTGCCACCCCAGACACGGCTGCCCTGAGTCCGGTTCTCTCGCCCTCCTGGCGGAGGCGCCTCAGTCATTCCTTGCTGCGTCTGCGCCTTCTTGGGACGGTGGGGCGGGTGAGGGAGGAAGGATGTACGTGGCCCCTGGCGCCTTCCTGCGGGAGCCCGGGGCTGCTGGGGGCTGGTGCGTGTTTAGGCGTCCAGAACCTGCCCCCGATGCCTTCCCCCACCCATACCCCTAAATGGGCCAGGACCACCGGGGCTTGGGGCCACAGTCCCAGCCATGGGGGCTCACGGCCGAGTCTGAGGGGGGCGTGTCCCGGAGGCCCCAGAAATGCGCAAGGCCTCACCATGCGGGCTGGTGCCCATGGCTGGTGTCCCATGAGAACCCATCCTGTGTGGAGCCACCAGGAAAGATAAGAGACGTTCTGCCCCCAAGACCTGTGCCAGCCGGGGGAGGGGGAGGGAGGGTTGTTCTGCAGTTGGTTGTTTTGTCTTGTTCGGAGGCCTCGCCCAACAGTGCTCAGGGCTTGCACTCAGGGATCACTCCTGGCTGTGTTCGGGGGCTCCTGTGGGGTGCCAGGGCATCGAGGCGGGGTTGGCTGCGTGCCAGGCAGACTGTCCCCGCGGAACTAGGACTCTGGCCCCTGTTTCTGTTTCACTTTGTTCAAAGGAACAGTTCAGCGTGGATAAGGGACATGCGTGTGGGGGACGGGGCTGTCCTGTTTCTCTGGAGCGGCCACCCCCACCTACCCGCCACCCACTCAGCTGATTCCCTCCTGGTCCTCGCACCCCAAGGTGCTGCCCTGGGCCTCCAGCAGGGGCGGCAGAGCCAGGCTGGACCCTCCCCTTGGCGTTCCGAGACCCTGTGGGAAAGCCCACACATGGGCCTGGCCTCCTCCCTCCCCTGCGGGGACGTCGCCCCTGGCCCCATCCTCAGGGGAGACGCTGCTGTTTGGTTGGTTGGTTGGTTGGTTGGGGGCCACACCTGGTGATGCTCAGGACTTAGTCCTGGCTCTGCGCTCGCTCGGGGATCATTCCTGCGGGACGGACCCAGCCCAGCCGTGTGTAAGGCAAGCGTCCTCCCCGATGGACTGTTGCTCCAGCCCCCCGGGACAGACGCTTCTGCCGTCCTGCCCTCCCGTCTCCCCGCCCGTATCCGAGGCGCTGGACATGACCTGCATAGCCTGTTGGAACCTGGAGCCCGGTGACAACCCTGTGCCCAGTGGACACCACAGCCAGTAGGAGCCGGAACCGAGGAGTCTCCCAGGCCTGATGGACGGCAGCAGCATCGGGGATGGCCCCAGAGGGCGTTTCTGGAGAGCAGAGTGCGGACACAGGAGGAAGCACATTCTCCAGGCCCCAAGAACAGCATGTGCAAAGGCCCCGGGGTGGCTATATTCCTCCCATGGATGCATCGTCTTCCCACTGTCCCTGCTTTAGGCTTGTTGTCTCATAGCCTCTTCACACTGCAGAGAGCTAGCCCTAAGCTCCAGCAATCCTGCTTAAAGCCGTTGTATGTGCCTGTGGGGGAGATGGGGGTTCCCCGTCCTCGGGAAAATAAAGACCCCCGACTCCTCTGTGAGGCCTCCCAAATCTCCCCGTCCCTCTACGCCAGCGTGGACTTGACCTTGCCCACGTCTCAGCTGGCCTGCCCCAGGCATCCTCTCAGAAGCATCTCGGAGCCTGGCGTGATCTCCAGCATCGAGACACGCAGCAGGAGCTGCACCCCAGCCTCGGGCGTGCAGGAGCCATGTTGGGTGCCCAAGGAGGGGGCACCCAGTGGGGTCCACGGGGCGGGGCTCATTCTCCCCCTCCTGCATTCCTTCTACTTCTTCCTGCCGCCTCTCGAGTCACTGCAGTGACCGCCGGGCTCTGGGTTTCCCTCCTGAGAACTTCCCCAGCTCCTTGAGGCTGGAGGGAGAGGGTGGCCACAGCGGCCTCCCCGGCTCCGTCTTCACCTTGGAGGCGCGTGACTCAACCTCCCCGCTTTGCCTGCTCCCGACAGCCACCTTGACCTCCTCACCACCTCCCCGGAAGCTATTGTTTGTGGGGCCACGCCCGGCCGTGCTCAGGGCTTACCGCTGCCTCTGCTTTCGGGGTCACTCCTGGCGGGCCTCAGGGAACCCTGTGGGATGCGGGGGATCGAACCTGGGTCATCCGCGTGTGAGGCAAGTGCCCTCCCCGCTGTGCAATCTCTCTGGCCCCTTCCAGTCAGGCCAAGACACTGGGGGGGGGGGCTTGAAATGCCCCTAGTCCAGTGCTCAGCCCCCGCTCCCCCTCCTCCCTTGCCAACCCCCTGGGTACTGCCTCAGGTCAGGGGGGAGAGAAGTGGACAGATACGGTTGCGTTTATCTGTCACCGTGAACCCCTGAGGGGCAAGGCCAGAACCCCTGAGGACAGACAGCCCCCCCTCTAGCTGGCCAGGTGTTACATGATGTCCTGTAAACCCACTAGCTGGGGCCAGAACCGTCCTCACGTGCACGGATGGCATCGCTCTGCCCCAAGGTTCAGAGTGACCAGCCCTGTGTGGCTTACGGTTCCCCAACCCAGCCCTGAGGGTGGAGGTGTCAGACACGTCACCATGTTCAGGGTTCCCTCTGCTTAGGGCCTAGACCCCCACTCACACCTTGCTGGAAGTTCCCGGCCACCAGAGAAGGCCCAGCAGTGGCTCACGGGAGACCAGCCATAGTCCCGCTCCTGGACCCACCCTGAAGCCAGCAGGCACAGGGGGGCGCCGGCTTCTGTCCCCCATCCCTGCTAGCATGGACGCCAGGATCGGAGGGATGGGGAGCTGCAGGGAATGAGCTGGAAGGTCCCGGGACCCTCGAGTTCCTAGTGGCGGGATGAGGGGAGGGACCAGGATGAGGGCGTCTGTCCCCCTGGGCGGCCCAGAGCTGGTCTGCACCGAGTCTTCCCCCCTTGCTCCCTCGGGGGCCACCCTAGGGCCATTCACGCACCGGGAGTGTCCCGAGGACACCAGCAGCGCCCGGCACCCTACCCCCGGCCTCTAGGGGTGACGGGAGGCGAGGAGCAGCAGGTCTGTCTCTGGGCAAAACCTCCGCCCCTCTGTCTCCCAGGACTCACGGCGACGCCCAACTCAGCCGCGCGTCTGGGGCGCCCCGTCCCATCCTGGAGATGGAGCCTGTGGGCGTGGGGGCCCGGTCGGGAGCAGGTGTGACTGTGGAGGGGCCGTAGCTGTGCTCCCAGGCACCTTAGCGCTGTGGCCTGCTCAGGGCTGGGCCAGGGCTCCTGGGTGTGCCCCGCCCCGCCCCGAGCTCTGTCTCCCCCATTTCAGGCCAAGTGTCCAGGGGGTCACAACCTCCTCCCCCTCATCGGCAGCTGTGCACCCCCATCCCCCCCCGAAAAGAAAAAAACCACCAGAGCACAGACTTGGGGTGAGAAGTGGCTCCCAGCCTGAGGCCCAGCACGGCCCAGGAGATGCCACTTAAGACTCAGGCACTTGGCGAGACCGTTCAACCCTCCTCCCTAACTCTCCTCCACGCCCTGCTCTGAGCCGCAGGGTGTCTGCAGCCCGAACCCACCTGCAGAAGCCCCCCGGGAGCCCAGCGCTTGGGGACGTCGCTGGGTGTGGAGATGGGGCTCGCCAAGGCCATGGGGGTCACCGCCAAGCTGCCAAGGGGGAGGAGAGCCAGGCCTGGTCACCAGGTGCAAGAACATCAGGAACACAGAGATGGGGGCGTCTGCCCGCCCGCCCGCATGCACGGGAGAGACCCCCCCAGAGGCGCCACATGCGCTGACACTTTCGACATGATTCTGCCACACCCCGCGTGTAAAGCCGACTTCCGCCAGGATCACGCAGGACCCAGAGCAGGATGGCGCCGGCTTCCACCTGCCGTGGGTCGGCAGAGACTTTCTTGTTTGTTCCCCTCTTCTCGTTCTTGTTCGGGTCTTTTGGGGAGCCCACAGTGGGCAGTGCTCAGGAATTTTCCTCGCTCCGTGCCAGGGATCGCTCCCGGTGGGGTGCTGGGGACCATGTTGAGCTGGGTGATCCGGGGTGCCAGGGATTGAACTGGAGTCGGTCGTGCACAAAGCAGGCACCTCGGTCCCTGTGCTCACCCTCTGGCCATTATTATTACTGTTGTTGTCATCGTTAATTTTCCCCCACGGTGCCAGGGATGGAACCTGAGGCCTCACGCCTGCAAGGCAGACGCTCCTCCTCCGAGCAGTCTCCCGGGCACAGCGCGCTCTGTCTCTTCTTAACTCCGTGTCTCTGGTTCCTTGTGTGTGCCGTGGGGCATAAAACCAGCCTGTAAGCAAGTGTGTGTCCTTGGATTCTGACATCCCCGCCAGCCTTGTGTTGATTCATGACCGCATCGAAGAATCCCTCAGATGCCGCAAGATGGTCGCGCTGAAAGCAGGAACTTGGGGGCAAGGAAGTGGGGGGCCGGGCAGGAACATGCTCGCAGATGCAGTGCTCACAGTCTGTGCCCGGAGAAGCCGGGCTTTACGTTTATCAGCGTTCTTGTGTATGGTTCTTTTTTGGTTGTGCCACACCCGGCGGCGCTCAGGGCACCCCTGGCCCCATGCTCAGGAATTACTCCTGGCGGTGCTTGGGGGACCAGATGGGATGCCGGGGGCCAAACCTGCTCAGCTGCGTGCAAGGCTAACGCCCTCCCCGCTGTGCTGTCGCTCTGGCCCCAGTGTTTGATTTTTTTAAAATATGTTTTTATTTACTTGGGGGTCTGGAGCGATAGCACAGCGGTTGGGCGTTCGCCTTTCACGCGGCCGACCCGTGTTCGATTCCTCCGCCCCTCTCGGAGAGCCCGGCAAGCTACCGAGAGTATCGCACCCACTCGGCAGAGCCTGGCAAGCTACCGGTGGCATATTGGATATGCCAAAAACAGTAACAATAAGTCTCTCAATGAGAGATGTTACTGGCGCCCACTCGAACGAATCGATGAGCAACGGGATGACAGTAACAGTGACAGTGATTTACTTGGGAGCATTTGCCGCCACATCTGGAGTCTCACGGGAGCACAGTCCACATGGGACTCGAACCCGGGGCTCCTGTATGCGAAGCTGCACTCAGCCCCACGGGCCTGTCCCCACCCCCTGGGCAGTCACAAGGTGGTATAGCCCCATGATGCAACCAGCTTCGCTCCTTTCCAGTGTGGAGACCGGGGCCCCTTTCTTGGCTCCCCAGAGCATGTCTGAGTTTCTAGGGGACTGAGTGAAGCAGGATGGGGGCCCTGGAGGGTCGTGGGGAGGCCCCAAGGTGGGATGAGAGGGGGCACTCAGATATCTGCACTTAGCAGCACTAGAATAAGAGTTTCTATATTTTGGGGGGTGGGGGGGTCACACCCGGCAGTGCTCACTCAGGGCCAACTCCTGGCTCTGCACTCGGGATCACTCCTGGTGGGCTTAAGGGACCATATGCATGCTGGGGGTCAAACCCTGGTGGGCTGCGTGCAAGGCAAACACCTCTGGTAGTCTATCTTGCTCCAGCCCCGGGCAGGGGGTTCCCGCCAGCTTTTTCCTGCCTCCCCTCTGGCCTCATGCGCGCCCAGCTGAGGGTCACAGGACAGGGGATGGTGTGCAGTCACCCAGAGATTGGCAGCCGGGGTGGGGGGCCCCTCCATGACAGCCTTGCCCGCCCCTTCATTGTCAACCCCCAGCTCCTGCCATAGACGGTGGGGACCCAGGTGCTTTGGCTAGAGACACCCCCCTGCCCCCCGTAGCTCCCGCCCACTGCTGCCTTTTCTTCCTGAGACTCAGGGGGATCCAGGGCACCTTGGGGTGGGCTCCGGGCTGGAGTCCAGGAGCCCCGTGACCGTGTCCCCTTGCTGGCCCGAGTGTCCCAGAGTCATCGTCAGCTCCCCCCAGAGATAGAAAAACTCCTTCCTCGTTGCCAGACGGGGCCCCGTTCTCTCCCCTGCACCCTCGGACACCCCGACTTCGACCGTCTCCTTCCCACTCTCTGCTTCCTGCTTCCCATGACACAGTCCAGGCCGGGGGGGGTCACACCCCAACCTAGCAGCCCCCAGACACAAAACTCTAGTGCCAGAGAGTCCCCCCACCCCATATAGCCCTTTGCCCTCAAGACAAAGAAAAGTTGGCACCACTTTCCTGAGTGCCCCCATGTCCCGTCCCGCAGAACCAGATAAGGGGGTTCACGAGGAGAGGGTGCGAGAGTGATAGGGAGAGGGGAGACATCACATACACACACACACATACACACACACACACACAGAGGTGAGAAAAAGCTACTTTATTGTAACTCCACAGCGCTCATGTATACTTATGTTTCAATCTACTTGCGTCATGGCCTTAAGGCAAAATGAAAAGTAACTAATGGCCCCCGGGGCAACTAGGGGAGGTAACAACAGGTATCCAGAAGGCTAATCAGTAAACCACAAGCCTACCCCAAGAAGGTCAAGTCCTGTCTGTCTGTTCCTGTTGGCTAACCATCCTGCTCTTCTAAAAATGTCCCCGTCCTCCGGTACCTGTAAAATGGCTTTCTCAACATGCTTATGCGAATGTTTGACCGCCAGCTATGCGCTGAAGACCCACTCACCACACCCCGCGATCTTAGCAGCAGCGTGGCTCGCAGCCTCATTCTTGGGGAGAAGTGCAGGAAAGCACTTTATTTGTATGTGCCACACCCCTATCCCTGTGTGACAGCCCTTCCCGTGCATCCTATCCCTTTCAAAAGCCTTTGCCCCCTGTGTTTGGGCATTTTTGGGGGGCGGGGGTCACACCTGGCGATGCTCAGGGGTTACTCCTGGCTCTGCACTCAGTAACTACTCCTGGCGGTGCTTGGGGGGGGCCATATAGGATGCTGGGAATCGAACCCGGGTTGGCCATGTGCAAGGCAACAGCCCTCCCCACTGTGCTATCACTCCAGCCCCTCTGTGAGTTTTCTTCTTGCTCCTTTATGGTCCTTGATGCCAGTCAAGGCTGCCGGGGGGGACAAGAGTCTTGGTATTCAGTCATTTTTCTAGACCTTTGAGTTTCACCTAAATCTGGGGACAACCACCGTGGTCCAACCTGGGTCCCGGCAACTCTTTGCCTGCCTCTGAGGTCATGATTTCACACCCACCAAGATCCCCTTGCTTCATCGTCACAGCGAGAAACCAGACAGTGACGTTGGAGCTCGGCTGTCAGAATCTGGTGCCTTCTCTTGATGGCAGCCTAGCAGGAGGGCGGCATGCCCGCCCGCCCACCCACCCAGTCCTTCGGGCCGGCTGCTTTCAATTTAAGTTTTCTGTTGAATGTTTCTCTGGGGTGGTGAGTTTCTTTGAGAACAAGGACATGATCCTGCTTACTTCTGTGTCTCTTGGACTTCGTAGGGACTTAATAAATATTTATTGACTGCTTTCTTGTGTATGTTGGCCCGCTCCTGGTGGGAATGAGAGGCTTGTTGCTGCTCCGTTGGGCTCACGGGTGGCTGTGAGGGATGATTTGCTTTTTTCAAATGATGGTCTTGTTGGGAAAGGAAGGAAGATGGTGGGGGGTGCGGGGGAAGAGGCGGGCGTGCTCCCATTTAATACTTCTGTGTGCTTTCAAGTGCCTCCAGGAAACTGGTTTGTGTATTTCTTTTGTCATAAGGCCTTTTTTTTTTAGACTCTGTGGTTGACATAACCACAGTCCCTGTTCGGGGACAAATATGACCTTTGGGGTAAGATGTTCCCATGCTTTCCTCCAGGGCCCCGGCTTGGCCCTTTGAATGGGGCATCATGGCGCCTCACGTGAGAACGTGTCTCTATGCACACAATTATGGGAGAGGGGAATTTCTCTAGGGCTGTCCATGCGGATCATTCATAACTGCCCTCAGTCATTTGCAATATTATTTCAGCTGTTAGTGGGTTGCAGTGATTATAAGAACTCCTTCATCCCAGATGTCCCTGGTGGTGTTTGCAGTGGTATAGTCTCTCAGTTCTGCCCCAGGAAAGGAAGTCAGAAAACCACGTTTATCCCAGTTCCCAGAGGAGAGAAGGAAAATGTCCTTCCATGCCTAGAGAAAATTCTTTTATTAGGAATGTCTTTGCCATTTACCCAGAATAGGATAATGGTATTTAAAAAAAAATCTTACTTGCTTTTCTGAGTAGTAAAATATCGAAAGAGGGAACTTTTGGAGTTCACAGTGCATATTTTGAGCCTCTCATGGTTTCTGTGGCTGGGCAAGCACCAGCAAGAATTTTTAAAACAGCATCAGATCAGGAGCGAAAAGAGTGGTGCCAGGATAACGTGGTTGACAAGTGCCAGCTCCCATCTCCCCACTGAATCTGCTCTTCCCTTGTCTTCTGGGTTCTGGGAAAGCCATCATGGGCTTCCCAGTGTTTCCAGGCAAGAAGGCAGGTGAACCTGAAGCAGGTAGGATTGATAAGAGCAAGTACTCAGAGCCCCCAGCACACTCTCACAACCTCCAACCTCCTCATGCCCCACCTACATGAGCAGCAGACCTCCTGGTCACCCCATATTGTCCCTGCACTTGAGGGTTTTTTTTGAGGACCACACCCAGTAGTACTTTGAGATTATTGCTGGATTTGTCCTGAGGGATCACTCCTGGCATTACTCAGAGGACCGTCTGCAGTGCCAGGGATTGAACGGGGGTCTGCCCTGTGCAAGTCAGATGCCTTACTGGCACCCTGTGTCTCTGGCATCTGGGATTCTTGAATCAGTGGACACTCCCCCACCCCCAGATTTATCCCATTGCTCTGGCTCTGGGCTTCTTTCAGACTCATGGTATGGAACTTGAAGACTCTTCTGGAAGGCCAGCAGCCAGCAGCACCTGCCATCTTCCCCCTCCTGTTGCCATTTTTGACCCCACAGCCATTCTGAGTGTGACTCTGGGTGACAGGCACCATCCCAGTGGCAGTGATCACCCTGTCTGGGTGACACTTTATAGTAATGGTTCTCAATGGGGTGCTGTTGATAGTTGGGGTGGGCAAGTCTCTGTCCTGCCTATTGCAGGTCTTCTGGCCATTCTGGTGCAACCCACCAAGTCTTAGAGACCACTGCTAATCATTGCCAGGACAAAGAAACTATTGTTATATGGGGGTGGGAGGGCAGTCCCGACCTCAACCTGGGGGTGCAGTACCTCCCCAGCCTGTGAGGGCAGTGTGTATCACTATCAGGGGTGCAGTACCTCCCCCAGCCTGTGAGGGCAGTGTGTATCACTATCAGGGGTGCAGTACCTCCCCCAGCCTGTGAGGGCAGTGTGTATCACTATCAGGGGTGCAGTACCTCCCCCAGCCTGTGAGGGCAGTGTGTATCACTATCAGGGTGCAGTACCTCCCCCAGCCTATGAGGGCAGTGTGTACCACTATCAGTGGTGCAGTATGACCCTTCAGCTTGGTTGCAAGGAGCCTCCTTTCAATGGCATCTCTGGCATTACTGCAGGATTTGGAACACAGGGAGTGTGCGTCTATGCTGCCTTCATCTGCCCATCCTGGCATTGTCCTTTCTTTATTCCTTTTCTCTCTTCTTTTTCGGCCTGCACCTGGTGGTGGGTGCTCAGGGCTTTAGTCCTGGTTCTGCACTCAGGAATCACTTCTGCCAGGGCTCAGGGGACCATATGTGGTATACTAAGGATCGAACGCCAGTGGGCTGCATGCAAGGCAACTGCCCTACCCACTGTACTATCACTCTGGTCCCTGGATTGTCGTGTTCCAGGAAGAGAGGTGACAGAATCTACAAGGACATTTGGTCAAGGGAGAGGACAAAACTGAGGACAGGGAGCCCCGGCTGTGAGTCCATCTCTAATGCACCAAAGCCTTTGCCAAGAAGCCCCCAAGGGATCATTTCTATTTGAGGAAATATCCAGCCTGTAGACTACATCAGTCATGAGCCCGGATAATTCCCTGCGGACAAGATGGAAACTTGGAGAACTCCCTGATTGGCCGGAGCATCGTCTCAAACTTGAGAGAGCCTTAGGAATGATCTGGGAGAACTTGCTAACCCCCAGACTCCCTCCAGGAGTCTATTCAGCGGGGCCTCTTGCTGGTGGTGATTTTCTGAGAAGGCCCTGCTCGAGGCTACAAGCGCTGGTTCAAGCCACTGTGCTCTGGGTACCACCGTCCCCCAGCTGCAATTTTCACACCGTGCTCCATGGCGCCCCCTGGCGAGAAGAAGATTTGCAAACCCAAGGATTGCAAACTGGTGCCTCCTGGTCTGTTACAAATTTGACTTCTGGGAATAAAGGAAGGAATCAGGAGAACCACTGGCCTATCCAAGGGACGCTCCTGACAAGCAGGTACCTAGGTCATGAAGCAGCCTCTGCTGGTGACCCAAGGACGTTAGAAGAAACTGTCTGCCAGAGCCCCTGCCGCATGGCCAGCGTCCAGGGCAGCTGCCCACTTTTACATGGGTCCCTGTGGCCAGAGGCGTAGACCAGCCATGGTCTCATTCCTGGCTGCTTGCAACTTTGCTGCACGTCCTGGCCCACTGGCTGTGCCCAGTGTCCACCTACTTCCTGGAACCCCAGTTCTCTCTCAGCTGTCTCGGTCTCCTTGTTTGTAACACGGAAATAAGAATCCTCAAAATGAGCATGTCAAGCACAGGTGTCCGTGGAAGCTTCTTGCCCCGCAGCTAGACTGGTGTAAACCTTCGGGAGACGGTGGCCTGCGCAGCCCTGTCAGCAGTTGTGATGTGGGCGAGGGTCTGTGGAGACAGGGGCAGCTGGGCCCAGACGTGTCTCCTCACAGGTCTGGGGTGTTGGTGGTGCCCCATTTCTCTGGCGGGGGGGCTGCTGCAGGTTGATCCCTGGTGCGTACTCATGTCTCTGTCAGGGCCTTCCTCTTGAGGACCCCAGCAGATTGGACCAGGCCCCCATGCTGGCGTGAGGCCTCAGCCCCACCTGCCCACAGAGGCCAACACTCGCCTCCAAAGCAGGCCCCAGCCCCTTAGGATAGAGGCGGGACCACTAGGGCTGGAAACGGTCACTCTGGGCAAGAGCTGAGTGCTGAGAAGTGGTGAGGGGACAAACATGAGAACCTCTCAGCACCTGTGTTGCAGACCGTAATCCCCAAATGGAGAGAGAGAGAGAGAGAGAGAGAGAGAGAGAGAGAGAGAGAGAAGGGGGAGAGCGAGAGCTAGCGAGAGAGAGAGAGAGAGAGAGAGAGAGAGAGAGAGAGAAGGGGGAGAGTGAGAGTGAGCGAGCGAGAGAGATAAGAAATGTGTCTGCCATAGAGGCAGGCTGGGTGGGTGGGGGTGGCGGGAGGGAAACTGGGGGCATTGGTGGTAGGAAATGTACACTGGTGAAAGGATGGGCGCAGGAACACTGTATAACTGAAACAGGATCATGAGCAATTTTGTAACTGTGTGAGAGGGAGGGAGGGAGAGAGGAGAGAGAGGGAGAGAGAGAGAAGGAGAGAGAGAGAGAAGAAAAGTGGGAAAGTGCCTGCCATAGAGGCAGGTTATGGGGTGGGAGAGGGGGGTGGCAGGAGGGAAACTGAGGACACTGGTGGTGGGAAATGCACACCCGTAAAGGGACTAGTGTTGAAACACTGTATGACTGAAACCGGATCATGAAGAACTTTGTAACTGTGTATCTCACGCAGAAAAAAATAAATTAAAAAATAAAAGCATACCCAGAAAAAAGAAGAGAAAAATTAGGCCCCAACCACAGGGGCCAGGGTTCGGCTGGGGAGGTTTCATTCCGGGGATTTCCACATTGCCCCCGCCCCCGCCCTGAGTGAGACGCGCGTGAGGGGGGGGCGGGTGGTCTGGGAGCCCCCCAGACCCGGCTCAGCGTCCCCGCCCGTGCGTTGCAGGGTGCTCCGACCTCCACCTCCTGGACATGCTGACACCCACCGAGCGGAAGCGGCAGGGCTACATCCACGAGCTCATCGTCACCGAGGAGAACTACGTCAACGACCTGCAGCTCGTCACGGAGGTAGCTGCGGGCGCGGGCGCGGGGCGGGGCGCGGGGAGGCGAGGGGCACCCCAGCCGGAGCGCGGGAGGCCAGGGGGCGTCGCCCCCGAGAGAAGGGGCCACGCGGCCCAAGGGACACAACGGGGTCCTGGCAGGAGACACCCGTGGAGTCTCAGGCCCGAGGTCCCCACGCGCGGGCACCCTGGCACAGGGCACGGATGCCCGCGCCCCCCGCCTCGGGGCCGTGTCTGGCCACGCGCGCAAGGGGGTCCCTGTGCTCTGACTCCCCGCGGCCACGCCCTGGGTCCTGGGCCCTGTCTCCGGAGGATGAGCAGGCACAGCCGGGCACCGCCTCCTCCTTCCGACGCAGGGCCAGGAGTTTTCGGGGGTCGGCAGCTGAAACGCCTGTGCTCCTTTGGCACCGCCCCCTGCACCTCCCCAGAACCGTCTCTCCCATAGGCCCAACCTGCAGGAAGGACGAGGCCAGGCCCGGTTCCCCCCCCACTGCCCGGGGTGGGGTGAGCCCAGCCTGCAGGAGGGGCGCTGGCCCGGCTGCTTGCCCAGTGCCCCTTTCTCAGCGCCCTGGACGGGGGTGCTGAGGATGGCGGTGCCACCCGCTCAGAATTGGCCCCGTCGTGCCGGCTGTGTGCCAAGTTCCGTGTGGGCTTCAGGTGCACAGGGAGAGGGGCTCCCCCATTGCTCACCCCCACCCCCAACTGGGCACCGGCCTCAGCCAGGGCCCCTTCATTCCAGAAAGAACCTTCCAGAACCCTCATCTTCTGCAGGAACTGGGAAGGAGTGGGTTCTCCTGCGGGAGATCTCTGCATTGCCCACCCTGGCAAAGCTCGGACCTGGAACCGAGAAGCAGGGCCCCGCCCCATCCCCCACCAGTCTTCCAGGCCAGGCAGGGTTGACCCCACCCTGCCCCAATGGGTCCCCAAGCCTGCTTGCTGGAGGTCCTGCTGTCTGGGGCACCCCCACCCCAAGCAGCCCCCTTCTCTTTCCTTGAGAGAAGAAAGTGCTGGTGTCACTTTAAATATCCTTCTGCCCACCTCCCACTCTCCCCAGCCAAATAGCCGGAAGTGGGTGCAAGCCTGGCCAGTGGGGTTGACCCCACTTCTGCAGGGGTCAGACCCTGCTTCTGCAGGGGTCAGCCGGGCTCCCTGGGGCCACAGCTGTTAGACCCCCTCTCACCCTGTTAGAGGGGGCTCTGCTCCTGCAGGAAGGGGGTGCGTCCAGCTTCTGGGTCTCCCAGCCAAGCTGCGGCACCCCCCTGGGCGGATGGGCAGGCAGGCGGGTGGGGTGTCCCCCTGGGCGGCTCTGGACAGCCCTGCGGGTGCATGCGTGTGTCTGAGTGGGGAGCTAACGTGTCTGCTTTCTGAACCGCTTCGTTTTCTGCACCTGTAGATCTTTCAGAAACCCCTGATGGATTCTGAGCTGCTGACAGAGAAAGAGGGTGCTATGATTTTTGTTAACTGGAAGGAGCTGATTATGTGTAATATCAAACTACTGAAGTAAGCCTCTCTCCTCTAACCCCGCCTGGCTTCGCGGCTGGGCACTCACACACTAGCTGGCCGCCCCGCCCCGCCTCGAACGCTGCCCTGCCCCGCCCGCCCGCTCTGCCTCTTCTGCTCGTTGCCACCTCAGCAAGCACCCACCTGCTCTTTTTCTGCCCTGGCGCTTTTCTGCAAACACACAGCCCGGGCCCCTGTGACCACCGCGCCCCCACACCATTTCTCCTCACGGAAACCATTGTAGGGTGTCTGGGGAAGTCTCCCGAGCTCCTAGCTGCCCAAGGGCTGTGGCTGACCCATGGGGTGACCCTCAGATCCAGGTTCCCGGCCTGTCGGGAAAGCGAATGCTGGGACCACCCTGCAGCAGGAAACGGGAGGCTGGTCTCCGACGTTCCAAGGGGGTGTCGCTCCCAGAGCTTCCGGCAGCTGCTTCCACGGGGCTTGTCCCAGTTGTAGCTTGCTGAGGCAGCTGATGGACCGGGGCGAATGCAGGAGGCCAGAGACTTGAGCTGGACGCCCAGCCAGCCCCCTGGCCTCCCTCTCAGAGCCCCGGCTCCTCCCTTGGCATGAATGACGTGCATCAGATTCCACTGAAAGGGTTCCATGCATCCTCCATCTGATGCTGCCTTTGTTTTGTTTTGTTTGGGGCCCACATCCAGCTGTGCTCAGGGCTCACTCCGGACTCTGCCTGTCCTTCAGGGAGCACTCCTGGAGGGGCTCAGGGGAACCGCACGGGGTGCTGGGGATGGAACCCGGCTCGGCTGCCTGCAAGGCAAGCGCGCAGCCGCTGTGCTGTTGCTCTGGCCTCCCCTTCCTGGTTCTTAAGCAAAGAGCGGCACAAAACACACAGAGGTGTCTGCCTGGCCCGCACGGAGTCACCTCCTGCTGGAGGATCCCAGAGCAAGTGAGAGCCTCCAGCATCCAGCCAGGAGACTCTCCTCCGAGATCCCTGAGTCCACGCCTCCTGACCTCTGCTTTCACACACGGGGATGACCGTGAGGCGTATTGGCGATGGGGTCTTTCAGGCCACACTTTCCAGAGAGAGCCTGGGAGGGGATGAAGAGATGGCTGGGAGAGGGGGAATATATATTTATATGTGTACAGACATTAGGATGAGAATGCTATTAGGGTATCCCAAAGAGGAATTGAAAAGCTATGCTGGGAATATCATGTCTCACTCAAGTGAGAGAAGGAATCCGGAGTTCTGACCTCCGTCAACGGTCAAAAATCAGGGACACTGTCTCGTTTGCCAAGGCATCAAAAATCAGATGGGCCGGTCATGTAATGCGATTCAGAGACGACCGTTAGATTAGAGCTGTTACCGACTGGATTCCACGGGATGTCAGAAGACCTCGTGGCCGCCCACCAACTAGATGGTCAGATTTCTTCGTCAAATCTCTGAATGTACGATTTGAGGCTCTTCCTGTTCCTGGAGCAAGCAGATATCATTGGGCTGCACTAGCACGCGACGGACAAATAGAGACGTTACTGGCGCCTGCTCGAGCAAATCGAAGATTAACAGGACTACAAGTGATACAAGTGATACACACATTTACACACACACACACACACACACACACTCTCTCTCTCTCTCTCTCTCTCTCTCTCTGCAAGTTACAAAAACCAACACCAATGATAGTGAGATGGTATTTTCATTACCCGCCACAAGGGCCATGTTCTAGAAGCTTCTGAGCATAGGAGGGCATCAGACTATGTGTCTGAGCATGTCCTTGAGGCCCCCTGGGCCTCGTGTCCTCTCCTGTAAGGTGGGGCGGTAAGAATACGGCCAGAGATGGGTGGCTTTAGGGGCCATCTAGGTGGCAAGCCAGTGCTTCATGCAAGTGAATGCTGGGGTGGGTCTCCGGGACCCCTGGAACCAGACCAAGCCCGTCCTTAGAGCGAGGGACAAAGGGGAGGAAGCCCCTCCACCAACACCTGTTGAGTGCCAGGAGCAGAAGCAGGTCATGAGTCAGAGGCAATGAGCCTGGGGTCAGGTGATCTCACCCAGGAGCCCAGAAGGAAGGTATTGGGTGGATCTGAAAATGAAAATAAGCCAGTGGGCCCGAGCTGGGGTGGGGAAAGTGTAGGAGAGGGTGAATAGGGTGCAAGGGGGTAGTGGGTACGATTTTTAAAAATGCATTTTTGTTTTCTTGGGGGGAAGATGGAAATAGACCCCCAAGAGGGATTTAAACTTCTCCACCTGGGGCTGGAGCAATAGCACAGCGGGTAGGGCATTTGCCTTTCACGCGGCCGGCACAGGTTTGATTCCCAGCATCCTATAGGGTCCCCTGAGCACCGCCAGGAGTAATTCCTGAGTGCAGAGCCAGGAGTAACCCCTGAGCATCGCTGGGTGTGACCCAAAAAGAAGAAAATAAAAATAAACTTTTCCACCCAAATAAGTCACCCCAAATAATTGTTGGAGACAGGTGTTTTTTTTGTTTTGTTTTGTTTTTTTAGGGTCTCTTGAGTCTTGCTGCCTGTGCAGTAGAATGTTCCAGAAGGAGCACCTAGTCCTGGTTTCAGACCTACCTTCTGGTTCAGTGAGTTGAGCTTCCAAGGCGCCTGGCTGTGCTTGAGGGAACGTCTGCAGTGCCGAGGGTTCAGCCCCCGGCTGGCCCTGTTGCAGGGCAGCGCCTTCCCCCTGTGCCGTCTCTCCGCCCAGCTCTTTTCCTGAGCTCAGTCTGGGTCGGGCCTAGATTTTCCAGCCTCTGCTCGGTAGGCCTGGATGTAGAAACTGAGGCACCCTGACAGCTGGCTGGCCGAGGCTCAGAGAGGCTGAGGGACTCGAGTGACGGCACACAGCAGGCCAGTGGGGTGCTCTGGCACTGCTCTTTGAGTGGTGCCCAGGATACCCCTGGGCTTCCATGCATGGAGCCCGGATGGGGAGACTAGAGCCAGTAGGCAAACACCCCAAGTTTTTGTCAATATGCCAGCACTTCCTAACCAGTTCCGGGCTGCTGCCTTGGCTTGGCTTGGTTTCAAAACACGTGAGCAAGGAAATTGGGGACCCTCCCGGACATACCACCAGCCTGGTACAAGCATCCTGGCACTGCCCATCTCCTTGCTTGGGTAAACTTGGGTGTCTCCCATCTTCCAGATGAAATACCTGTACTGGACAGGAACCTTCTAGAACCCAACTTCTCTTTCCCCTTTTTCCAACTTAGGAAAACTCTTCAGACCCAAGAAAGTGGGAGGGCCAGTAGATGGTTTTTGCAGCTGGTGACATGGATGTGTCACTGTCACATGGCTCTGCTGCAGAGACTTAATTTCTTGCAGCTGAGGAATAACCCCAGCGTTGGAGGTCGGGGGAGGAGGAGGAGGAGGAGGAAGAGGAGGTGGAGGAGGAGGAGGAGGAAGAGGAGGAGGAAGAGGAGGAAGAGGAGGAGGAAGAGGAGGAAGAGGAAGAGGCGGCCCTGGCAGGTGGGAAATGGGAGACATTTGCCCGAAGTGAGAGTTACGTGCCGGCCCCTTATCCGGGGGCTCTGAACGTCTTTGAACTTGGGGAGTGAGGAGTCAACCTGAGGATTTATCGAATACGTCACTAAGGCATGAATAACACCGTGTGGTGGGTAAGGTGCCTGCCTGGGTAACCAGGGTTCACCCCTGGCACCCCTCATGTCTCCCTGAATACCAATAGGAGTGGTGCCCGAGCACAGGGCCAGGAGTCAGCCATGAGCACCGCCCCCTCCAATCTTGAGCCCAGTGGCAATTCTTTCGGATTGTCCACTTAGTCTGCAGAAGCCGGAAGGTCAGGGACACTCGTTCATTCAACGGAGCATTCGTCTTGCTCCTTAGTATGTCCATTCGTCAGCTGGTCATCAGTCACACACAAGGTCAGGGCCACAAAGCTGTGTCTTATGTGAGATCGCAAACCATCTCATCAAAGGGGAGGGCAGTGAGTGCCGCCAGCAAATCACACGAGCCCCAGGCCTGGTCACACCCTCCGTTCCAACCCATTCAAGCCCAGGTTTTTTGAGTCTTGCTGCCTGGGCTGTGGAACATTCCAGAAGGAGCACCTAAGCCTGGTCTCAGACCTACCTTCTGGCTCAATGAGTTGGGCTTCCAAGGACAGACAGAGATCAGAAACCAGGAACTGGTTAATTAATTTATTTATATATTTCAAAGTAAAACAGGTTTTGAGGCAGAGAGAGAGAGAGAGAGAGAGAGAGAGAGAGAGAGAGAGAAAGGGGCAGCTCATGAGGCAGGCTTCCAACTGTGGAGCAATCTTCCTGGCCCTTGTCTCTACTGTCCTTGGGTGTTAGTCTCATATTATGTTACTTTATATTCCACAAATGAGTTGGGAGGCACTTTTCTTCTCCCTTCCCACCCCCCACCGAATTTTTTTTAATAGTAGCCAAATCCAACAATATTGGTGGGAAGAAGGCCGGTGCCACATTACCTGTGATTCTTGGCCCAGTCCTTGGGTCTGATGATTGGGTGCTGGGGCCCATCAGTATGCTCTTCACCAGGGGGTCAGGGGTCAGGCAGTACCAGAAATAGAAATCACAGTCACTATTACTTGAGTTACTTTCCTTGGTTACAGGAAACTATATTAACAAAACTATGAAGCGTAAAGTTTAAAAGAACATCATCTGAGTAATTCAGCTAGTCTTATTTCAGCATCATTAGAATTAAGGTGGGAACATTCAAAAAGAACAAGAGTGGAGTGGAGTGATAGCATAGTGTGTAGGGCGCGTGGCCAACCTGGGTTCAATTCCTCCGTCCCTCTCGGAGAGCCTGCCAAGCTACTGAGAGTATCTCGCCCACACGGCAGAACCTGGCAAGCTCCCTGTGGCGTATTCGATATGCCAAAAACTGTAACAGCAAGTCTCACAATGGAGACGTTACTGGTGCCCACTCGAGCAAATCGATGAACAATGGGATGACAGTGACAGTGATTAAAAAGCAGGTTTTATTTGGAGGTTTTTAGGAAAGGGAAGGAGGGAGAGAAAGTGAGAGAGTCACGCGCTCAAGAGAGAACACAGGCTTCTCCAGAGATGGAGAGAGCCCCTCCCCCACACACACCCCAGAATTAGACAGGAAAGCATGAAAGTCCACGTCTCAAGAGGAGAGACACAGGTGACACATGTGCTCCGCCACGTGGGCACAAGCAGCACGTGGGCTCAGGCAGCATATGCACCACCCAGGTACTGGTTTAACTTCAAGACAGTGACCATCTGGGTCAGAGTGATGGGACAGGGCTCCCGAGCAACCAACCCCAGTGGATCCCTGGCCCTGCACACGGTCCCCAAATACCACCAGGAGTGATCCCTGAGCACAGAGCCAGGAGTCAGCCCTGAGCATCGCCATAGCCCTAGAGCAAACTTTAGGGCTACAAAAAGAAGATAGTGATTGTCTTCTTCCCCCTCCCCTTTTCTCGTCTTCCCATCATTTGGAAAAAGGGATGATGGGGACACGGGGAGGGATGTGTTAGAATGTTTGCACCCATGCAGAAAGATGATTTTGGTCTTCACAGGAAAACACTAAGCTGATGTTCCTTGCTGTTTTCCCCCTTAGCACATTTGTGTCATGGTTATTCAGGGCTCAAATTTCCCTCTGTTGGTGGTGACATCACTCTTGGGCAGATTTCTTTGTGGGGGGGGGGGGAAATAGCCCACCCTGCCCTCGCTCCATCGTGCAAGCCCAGGGCCAGGACTCGGGCTCCTGTGCCCTCCGCAGCTGTGCTCACTGGCGCCCCTCCCCACAAGACCATCTGTTTGAAGCAGAATCACTGACCGTGACCGTGTCATTCAGTGTTCCCCAAAGCTGCCCTCGGAGCACGAGTGATCCAAGGGGGGCAGTAGGAACCTTAAGGGCAGTTGGGGAGGGAGGTTCATTCTGTTTATTCACTTAAAAATGTTAGATTTCAGGGTGAGGGTTGTGCTGGATTGTTTTCTCTTCTGCAAAGACTCAGTCAGGGTGGGAACCTCTGATGTAGCTCACTGTCTCCAGACTTCCCCTCCCTGGCCCATCTCCCCAGTCCAACCATTATTTTCTTTGGTCCAGAGTGTAAGAGAAGCATTTGACCAGGAACGCAGCCAAGGAAATGTGTAGTGCTGCCTTCCCAACCTTATATTTAAATTGTGTATCAGAGCATTCCACTCTACCCATCCATCTATCTGTCCATCTATCCATTCACCCATTCATTCACTCATCCATAATCTGCCCATTGATCCATCTGTCCATCCACCCACCTATGCCTTCATCCACTTATTCCATCTTCATCCACCCATTCCTATCCACTGACCCCTCAATCCATTTGTCCATCTACCCATTCATTCACTCATCCATCACCTGTCCATTAATAGTTATCCTCCTCTCCACCTCTGAATCCATCCACTCATCCAATATTCATCCATCCATCTTCCCATCCCATTCACTCAACCATCATCTGTTCCACTAATCCGTCTATCCACTCACCCACTAAGCATCCATCCACCTGTAAGTATATCTACTCACCACCATCCATGTACCATATGCACATCTATCCATCCATCCATGCATCATCCACACAGTTGTCTATCCACCCACCTACTCATTCACTCACTCATCCATCGTCTACCATTCACCCACTCATCCATCCACTCTCTCATCATCTACCCAAATATCAGCCCACCTTCCCCTCCACCCAGTTATCTATCCATATATTCACCTACTCACCCATTTATTCACTCATCCATCGTCTATCCACCCTTCTGCCCATTCACCCACCCATCTATCTACCATCCATACATCTGTCACCTTTTCATTTATCCATCATCCATCTATCCACCACCAGATTACCCACCCCACCCATCCACCCACTCACTACCCATCAATCTACCTATCTGTCATTTATCCACTACCCATTCACTCATTTATCTATCCACCCATCCAACCATCCATCTCTCATCCATCCATCCATCCATCCATCCAACCATCCATCTCTCATCCATCCAACCAACCATCTCTCTTCCATTCATCTCTCATCCATCCATCCATCCATCCATCCAACTATCTGTCTTCCATCCATCTCTCATCTATCCATCCATCCAACCATCCACCTCTCACCCATCCATCCATCCACCCATTCATTTCTCATCCATCCATCCATCCATCCATCCATCCATCCTCCCATCCATCTCTATCCATCCATTCAACCATCCATCTCTCATTCATCCATCCATCCATCCATCCTCCCATCCATCTCTATCCATCCATTCAACCATTCATCTCTCATTCATCCATCCTTCCATCCATCTCTCATCCATCCAACCAACCATCCATCTCTCATCCATCCACTCAACCATCTCTCTTCCATTCATCTCTCATCCATCCATCCATCCAACTATCTGTCTTCCATCCATCTCTCATCTATCCATCCATCCGACCATCCAACCATCCACCTCTCACCCATCCATCCATCCACCCATTCATCTCTCATCCATCCATCCATCCTCCCATCCATCTCTATATATCCATTCATTCAACCATTCATCTCTCATTCATCCACCTCTCATCCATCCATCCATCCATCCATCCATCCAAACATCCATCCGCTCACCCACTCATCTGTCCACCATCTATTTATTCATCCCCCTCAATCTACACATCCAACCACACATCCATCTATCCATTCATCTATTCATCCACCCACCCATACCTTTATCCATCTACTCCCCCACCCACCCTCCCTCTCATCGAACCACCCACCCATCTCCCTACTCCATATAGACAGCACACATCTCGCCCGTCTATCTCTCCTGCCGTCCTGAGTTTGCCTGTTGCCGCTGGCAGCCCGGAACACACAGTTCCGGCTGTGGGGGCGCTGAGCCTTCAGAGTCCACCTGAATCCCCGGAACAAACAGAGCGTTGGCCTCCTGTGCTTCGGCGGGACAGGCTGTCTGCACCCCTCAGCCTGAGACACCCTAGTTTCAGAATCAGTTAACCCGGCATGGCAGGGGGCAGTGAGGGTGCCGAGCTCACCCCACCCTCTCCACCTGCCTTTGGTCCGCGCACTGGGCTTGCCACATACTGGCAGTTGACACGGCCCCTTAATTATGTCCTCCAAAAAGGAGCCCCCCACACCCCTGAAAGCAGTGGCTTCTTTGGGGAAACATTGGCCCTGGAGAAACCTGGAGGGCCGGAGTCCTTCCCTCCTTGGCCAGCCCTGTGGAGAACCCACCCAGCAGGACGTGGATGTGGATGTGGGGCCCCACTCCTGCCTCCTGGTGAAACAGTCCCTACCTAGTTCACCCCGAGAGACGCTTTAGGTGCCGACTGGCCCCGCTAAGATCTGTTTCCGAGTTTCGAGCCCCCAGAGCCAGCAGGCGGTGGCCGAGCCGAGGGAAGCTGCTTTGTGGGTGGGGAGGGGGGGTCCCCTCTGTAGACCGGCCTCCCCCCTTCTCGCTCTCTCCCCGGTAGCTCGGTAGGTCCCCCGTGTCCCTTGACAGGAGCGTGGGGCTCCGGCCGGCAGCTGAGGCGTCGCGTTTCCGTGCAGGGCGCTGAGGGTCCGCAAGAAGATGTCGGGGGAGAAGATGCCCGTGAAGATGATCGGGGACATCCTCACGGCCCAGCTGCCGCACATGCAGCCCTACATCCGCTTCTGCAGCTGCCAGCTCAACGGGGCCGCCCTCATCCAGCAGAAGACCGACGAGGCCCCCGACTTCAAAGAGTTCGTCAAGGTACCGCACACCGGGGCCCGAAGCCAGCTGCAGGCCAGGGGGCCAGGGGGCACCTCCAGAGGCCTGCAGGGGTGCAGGGGGAACCTCTCCATCTCTCTCTCTGTCTCTATCGCTCATGCTCTGTCTCTCTCACATTCTTTCTATCTCTCTCATGCTGTCTCTCACATTCTCTCACATTCTTTCTCATATTCTCTATCTCTCTCATCTTCTATCTCTCTCTTACATTCTCTATCTCTCCCATGCTCTGTCTCTTTCTCTCTCTCACGTTATCTCTCTGTCTCTATCTCTCATGCTCTGTCTCTCTCACATTCTTTCTATCTCTCTCATGCTGTCTCTCTCACATTCTCTCACATTCTCTGTCTCATATTCTCTATCTCTCTCATCTTCTGTCTCTCTCACATTCTCTATCTCTCTCACGCTCTGTCTCTTTCTCTCTCTCACATTCTCTCTCTGTCTCTATCTCTCATGCTCTGTCTCTCTCACATTCTCTCTCACATTCTCTATCTCTCTCATGCTCTATCTCTTTCTCTCACATTCTCTCTGTCTCTATCTCTCATGCTCTGTCTCTCTCACATTCTCTCTCTCATGCTCTGTCTCTTTCTCACTCTCACATTCTCTCTCATTCTCTCATGTTCTCTCACTCTCACATTCTCTCTTTATCTCTCTCATGCTCTGTCTCTCTTATGCTGTCTCTCTCGTTCGCTATCTCTGACTCTCTCTCCCTTCTTTTCTCCCTCTTTCTCCCCCCTTCCTTCCCTCTTTCTTTCTGTCTCTCTTTTTTAAATTTTCGGGTTACACCTGCCAGTACTCGGGACTGACTCCTGGCTCTGCTCAGGGATCACTCCTGGTGGGCTCCGGGGACTACCAGGGATCAACCCACACGCAAGGCAAGTCCCTACCCATTGTGCTCTCTCTGAACCCCTTTTTTCTTTTCTTCTTTCATTCCCTTCCCCCCTCTCCCCACCCCTCTCTCTCTCTCTTTTGTTTTTGGCCCATACCTGGCAGTGCTCAGGACTTACTCCTGGTGGGCTCAGGACTGTATGGGTTGCTGGGATCGAACTGGAGTTGCTGTAAACAACAAGTGCCCTAGCCGCTGTGCTACTTCTCAGTCTCTCTCCCTCCCTCTCTCTCATGCTCTCTTTCTTTTCCCCTTCCCTCTTTCCTTGTCTCTTTCTTCCTTATCTCTCTTTCTTCCTTTTCTCTCTCCTCCTTTCTCTCCTCCTTCCTTCCTTCCTTCCTTCCTTCCTTCCTTCCATCCTCCTTTCTTTCTTTCTTTCTTTCTTTCTTTTTTTTTTTTTTTTTTTTGCTTTTTGGGTCACACCTGGCGATGCACAGGGGTCACTCCTGGCTCTGCACTCAGGAATTACCCCTGGCCGGCTCAGGGGACCATATGGGATGCTGGGATTTGAACCCGGGTCGGCCGCGTGCAAGGCAAACGCCCTACCCGCTGTGCTATCTCTCCAGCCCCCTTTCTTTCTTTCTTTCTTTCTTTCTTTCTTTCTTTCTTTCTTTCTTTCTTCTTCTTTCTTTCTTTCTTTCTTTCTTTCTTTCTTTCTTTCTTTCTTTCTTTCTTTCTTTCTTTCTTTCTTTCTTTCTTTCTTTCTTCTTCTTCCTTCCTTCCTTCTCTTTCCATCTTCCTCTCTCTATCTATATCTCTTTCTTTCCCTCCCTTCTCTCTCTCCCTCTCTCTCTTCCTGACTGTGCGCAGGGCATACTCCTGGAGGGGTCAGAGCACCATATGGGGGGCTGGAGGATCAGACTTCACCCTGGCATGCCCCCGAGGGGAGAGGGCTTGCTGCAACAGGCCTGAGGGATCCCGGCTATGTGGGGGGTCCTGGTGTCGTGGCTCCCCATGATCCCAGCTAAGGTCTGGGTCCTCCCGAGCTGTCTGGGTCCTCTTGAGCTCAGCCAGGATGAGTCTGTGACCAGCTGGACCCTTGAACTTCAGGGAACTGCTGAGACTGGCCCAGGGCCAGGGGCTGACTGTCCCCCACCCTGGGTGTTGTGTAAGTGACAAGAATATTTGCTGTGAATGCAAGGGTCCTAGCAGGTGTTCAGGCTAGCCCAGCTGCAGGCTTATCTGTTTGTCCTTAGGGATTAGCCATTGTCTCTTAGTCTTCCTGGTCCGGGGCAGGATGTGGAATCTTGAGGAATCAATCATTAACTTCTCCCGGATCAGAAAGACCACTAAGTCAATGATGCTTGGAGGGCTCTCCTGGGATGGGAGATGCGTGCTGAAGGTAGACTATGGACCAAACATGGTGGCCGCTTAGTACTTGTATTGCAAACCATAACACATAGAAGGAGAGAGAGGGTAAGAGGGAATGTGCCTGTCACAGAGGGGGAGAGGGGGAGATGGGAAGATGGGGTGGGGTGGGGGGGAGGGATACTGGGGACATTGGTGATAGAGAATGGGCAGGGGTGGAGGGATGGGTACCTGAACATTATATGACCGGAACGTAATCATACAAGTTTGTAAGCCTGTAACTACATTTCACGGTGATTCATTAAAATAAAAATTAAAAAAAAATTAAAAGAGAGCCCAGGCATTCTCTGGAAGGTTCTATGTCTGGGCTGGGTGCCTCCTGGGTCTGGTCTGAGTTGTGTGCGAGTGAGGAGGGCCCATGTGACGGCCTGGAGCCTGTTCTGGGGTGTCGCTGGTGCCCTCCTACACCCCGCGCCTCTCCTTGCAGAGACTCGCCATGGACCCCCGCTGCAAAGGCATGCCGCTCTCCAGCTTCATCCTGAAGCCCATGCAGCGCGTCACCAGATACCCCCTCATCATCAAGAACGTGAGTACCATCTACACAATGGAATACTATGCAGCTGTGAGAAAAGATGAAGTCATGAAATTTGCATATAGGTGGAGCAACATGCAAAGTATCATGTCAAGTGAAAGAGAGGGACAGACATAGAAAGATCGCACTCATCTGTGGAATATAAAGTAACAGAATGGGAGACTAACACCCAAGAGTAGTGGAGATAAGTACCAAGAGGAGTACTCCACAGCTTGGAAGCTGACCTCCCATGCTAGGTGAAGAAGCAGCTCTGATAGAGAAGGGATCACCAAGCAAAGGGTGCTAGGCGGGCCCACTAGGGATGGGAGATACAGGCTGAAAATAGACTATAGACGGAACATGATGCCTACTTAATACCTCTGCAGCAAACCACAACACCCAAAAAGAGAAAGCGAGCAAATGGGAATGCCCTGCCACAGAGGCAGGGTGGGGTGAAGGGGAAAGGGTGGGGGTGGTGGGAAGGATGTGGGACCATTGGTGGTGGAAAATGGGCACTGGTGGAGGGATGGGAACTTGATCATTGTATGACTGAAACGTAAGCATGAAAACCTGTAAGTCTGTAACTTTGTCTCACGGTGAGCGATAGCACAGCGGTTGGGCGTTTGCCTTTCACGTGGCCGACCCGAGTTCGATTCCTCTGCCCCTCTTGGAGAGCTCGGCAAGCTACTGAGAGTATCGAGCCCGCGCGGCAGAGCCTGGCAAGCTACCGGTGGCATATTGGATATGCCAAAAACAGTAACAATAAGTCTCTCAATGAGAGACGTTACTGGTTCCTGCTCGAACAAATTGATGAGCAACGGGATGACAGTGACAGTATTCCACTGTGTAGATGTACCAATAAAAAAAAAAAAGAACGTGAGTACCACACGCCTGCTGCCCCAGCCCACGTGCCAAGCACACGTGGCGCTGCCTCTCCCCTCTTTGAGGTGTGTGCTTTGGATGGTTGGCGGCTTCTGTGAGACAGAGAGGAGGCCAGAGACCGTCACCTTCTCCCAATCCACCTCTGCCTCCTGGCACCCAGGGTTACCAAGTTCTCACCTTGCAGAAAAGAATTACAGGAGTAGACAAGCGGTGAAGTAAGACAGATTTTATTTGAAGTTTTTTTTTTATGTTTGTTTTTTTGTTTGTTTGTTTGTTTCTTTTTGGGTCATACCCGGCAATGCTCAGGGCTTACTCCTGGCTCTGCACTCAGGAATTACTCCTGGCTGAGCTCGGAGGACCATATGGGATGCTGGGAATTGAACCCGGTCAGCCGTGTGCAAGGCAAATATCCTCCCCGCTGTGCTATCGCTCCAGCCCTGTTTGGAGGTTTTTGAAAGGGAGGAGGGAGAGGGCAGTGGGGGAGAGTAAAGTAATGTGCTCAGGATAGTGTGGACTTCTTCAAAGGCAGAGAAGCCTTGAAGTGGCCTTTAAGACCGGCTTTTACGTGCATATTCTCAGGGTTGCCTTAGTCCAGAGTTTTCTGCTGGAAGTGGGGGGCTTCCATCAGGTGCTGTCACAAAGGAACAGCTTCAAAGTTTCTGGTGAATCTCCTTCAAGTCTTTGCTTGCAGTTCTGTCTCTGCCAAAATCTGTCCCTTCTGTAGGGATCTGGCCTTCTCTGTCTGTTTCTGGTGCCTGGTGAGGCCTCAGTTCCTGTTTTCCCGCGACGTTGACTTTCTTTGCAACTTGGAGGCTATTGATATTATTATTTCCTGGGAAATTCATTGGCATTGCCTTTGGGAGGGGACCTACCTGCCTACATCACTTTCCTGCTTCCGTCTCTAATGCTGGGGGGTGTAGGAGCTCTCTCCGCCCTGGGAGAAGCCCGCCTTCTCTCTCTTGAGAAGCGGAAACTGCTGTGAAGGGAAAGAAACAAACACGAGTTCCCCAAGCACGAGGAATGAGTCAGCACAGCCG